>NW_026652294.1:30291339-30463037 GCF_009828535.3 Hylobates moloch | reverse complement strand
ACCATCCTTATGTATGTGTTTAAAACGCCACCATCCTTGTGGATGTGTTTAAAACGCCACCATCCTCACGGCTCACGTGGCACTGTCCTGTCTGATCGCCTCCCTTCCACCAGCACGCGAGGTCATTTCAAGAACCCGGATTTGAGGCACACATTCCAGGCGTGCGCCATTGCCTGGGTGAGGGTGAGCCCAGGAGGGAGGAGCGTGTCCTCCCCGCAACATCTACTCTCATTATTTTACCTGATTGGATTCCCGGGCCTGCGACTGGGCTTCTCGCTGTAGTGTAGCTGCAGGAACGCCTGGGGACCCTATGTGGATAGATCAGACATGGAGCAAAATACATTTTCAGAATTAGGGTAATAAGGCCTTCCAGTCCCACTCAGCAGAGGAGGAGAGGAAGAGAGGCTCTGTCTGGCTTTGACTGTCACCCAGCCAGTGCTATGCTTAGGAGCGTCACAGAGGGACAGCACGGGTGCACCTTTTCTGCTTGCCGACTGTGGGGCCAGGGCCCTCTGGGGGCCCCAGGAGGTCCCTACTGGAGCCTGTGGCCACAATGGAGGAGTCTGGATGCTCGTCTCCAGGGCAGACGAACTCTCTTCTGAAAGGGGGTTGTTTGCATTTTAGGTGGGATTTCCTGGGGACACCAGAGCAGACATGATGACGGTGCCCTCGTCCCTGGGGTGTCTGTGGGCAGGCCCCAGCTGCAGCTCCCACACACGTCTGCACCGTCCTGCTCCCGAGCACAGGGTCAAGAAACAGGAGGGTGTGGGCTCTGTCCTGGATCAGCAGGTGCTGATGGGGGCTTCTGTGGGCAGGCACCCTGCAGGCCCGTGGTCAGGTGCAACCGCCAATGCCAATTGATTGACCAATCCAAGATGCATCTTCCTCTGACCAAGACACGGGCTGGGCAGGGAGGTGCCGGCCGGTGGAGGCTAGGGGTGGGCCTGGGTGCCTTTGGCTCCTCCTGCAGCTTTGGGCCTGTCCTTGGCTCTCTCATCCAACCTTGAGATGTCCTCATCCGGGGCGGGGCTGGAGGAGCTTGTGATGCTGCCCCGGTGTCTCGTGCATGTTGGGACCACTCCGCGTCCTGCCAAGTCGATGGCGGGTGCCTTCGCGCTCCCAGCTCTGCAGGGCAGGAGCTCCACACCTGCTGGTCAGAGTTGGCAGAACTGGAGGCCTTGGCTGGCCCACATCCCCTGCCAGGCTCCCGACACTGCCATTGGACCCTGGCAGCCTGGAGCCTGTGGCTGTGGGAGAAACTCTCTTCTTAAACACAGGTATGACCCGAGTGTCCTGGCCTGGCCTGCAGCATCAGCTGGTGAGCAGCTCCAGTGCGCTCAGCAATGGGGAGGTGTGGGCTCTGGAGGGGTCGGCACAGCAGGCCCTTGACCTCCGTGCTGTGGCCACAGGGCTCCTGTGTTGGCTCGGTGGCAGTCTCCACGCTGTGTCCTAGAGGGTGTGGCTGGATGGGGTGGCAGCCCAGTGGTGACACGCAGGCCTGAGGGAGCCCCCTCCCGAGACCCGCACCCCCTGGGGGCCTCGGTGCCATGGGGGCTGCCTGTGCCTCTTCCATGGTGTCCCAGCCACGGCCAGGCTCGTACATGTCAGCTCCGGTCCTTATCACATGACACTGGCAAAGGTGCCTCTGCAAGATCTGAGGAGAGAGGGGCCCACAGCAGGGCCCAGAGCCTTGGCCTCCTGGGAGCTAGGCTGGGGCCAGTGGACCAGGTCGACCCGTCACATGGCAGCCCCACCCCTCTCCCTACCGTCCCCATGGCAGCCCCACCCCTCTCCTGACCCGTCCCCAGGGCAGCCCCACCCCTCTCCTGACCCGTCCCCATGGCAGCCCCACCCCTCTCCCTACCGTCCCCATGGCAGCCCCATCCCTCTCTCTACCTGTCCCCATGACAGCCCCACCCCTCTCCCGGCTGGCCTCTGCCTCCGCCCTTTAGTTGCCGTTGGCCAGATGCTCATCCTGACTCTGGGAGCTGGGGGCCCTGCACGTGGCTCACTCTGGGTAAGGACCCCAGAAGGCAGGCAGGGTGGGAGCTGCCCACGATGTGAGGGCAGCTGGCTCCCTGGGAAAAGCTTGATCCCCCTGGACCCAGCTGGCCCCAGACCTAGGCCTGGAGGGGCTGCCCTCCTGGGGGCCTTTACAAACGGGAGGTAAGCAGACCCTGTCTGTTCTGGGACACGGCCTTCCCCACATGACCTCCCTGCTGACCTGCTGACCTTCCGGTTACTTCTGGCTGCCTGTGGCATGGGCAGCAGCCACCAAGGACCTCATCCTGGGCACTGCACTTGGGAAGCAGATTTAAAGTCCGACCAGGGCCTCTGTCTGGAAGCCAAATGCGTGTCAGGGTGCCACAGAAGCCACACAATTCCCACGTGGTGGCGTGGCTCTGAACGGGCAGGGGAGGTGCAGAGGGGCTGTGGGTCCTTCCTGGGGGCTCCAGGAAAATGTTAGAGAGGATGCGACGGGCCATCTGGGTTTGAGGTTGTTTGGCAGATGAGAGACACTAGGCAGGGAGTTCTGGAAAGACGGACCTGCCTGTGACAGGCTGGGAGGCAGGGTAGGGTCCGAGGTGTCCTGGGGTCGGGGTCTTGGGGTGTGGGTGGGGTTGGAAATGACAGGGGTAGAGAGGGGGCCTGGGGGCAGGGGGATGGGCACAGGGGCCCTGGGACTCCTGAGGCCCACCTGTGCTGGGTCCCTGCCCCTCCCTCCCCAGGAGCCTCTGTGTGGCTGCAGGGAAGGCCGGACTCGGCCTCATTCCCTGCCGGTCTTTGATGGCAGAGGCTTAGCTTGATTTAATAAGCTCTTCTCTTTGTCTTTAAACCCTGTCAAATGAATTGATTGCTTATTCTGAGATCTATGGAGAGAGCTGATTTGAATAATCATGGTGCGACGCCCGGGTCAGGGGTGCTGGCGGCCACCGGCGTTCCAGGCAAGGCCAGACTGCAGATGAAGCGGGCTTTATCTGGCCTGTGGCCTGGGCTGGTGCTAAATGATTGATTCTTTGCTAGGACCAAAGGACACTTGATCCGCCTTTTCAAGCCTGTCATTGAACAATTCAAATCAATGGATGGGATTACCGGCTGATAGAAATGGGGGTTCTCCATGCTCAGAGAATGACAATAGGGGCTGCTGGGGGCTCTGTCCACCCGAAGAGCCGTGCTCAGGAGACATGGAGGGGAATTAAGTGGAGCAGGCTCACCTCGTCGGGCTCCGCTACACTCCCTGGACGTTTTGAAATATAATGCATTATTTCAGAGTAACATATTCTTATTTTAATTAACTTTTGATGTTTCTGAGCTTTCAGTTATCCACAGAGCCGAGAGAACCACTCCGCCGGCCGGAGCAGGCTCTGTGATCCTAGAATGTGTTGCGGATGCAACTTGGGGCTCGTCACAGGCTGCTGAGCCTCAGTTTCCCTTCTCACAGAGCCTCCTTTCTGACTGATTCTTGTGATGACTCCTCAAATCGACTGTGAAATCAGTTTTGAATACCTTGAAAATTTTCTAAGAAGTTATGGTTTTGATGCAGAAAGTTAGCTAAATAATGCAGCAGGCTAAATCACATCTCGAAGAACTGAGAATTCCATCCAAGAGTCTAAACACTGAATCAGCAAGCGGTTTCTGTGGCTGTTCTGTGGCCTGTGTTTTGGGGGCACCCCGGGAGGTCTCAGAGGCTGCGGGGACCTGTCCTGTTGGGTGGTTTTGGATGAGGCTGGGCTGATCATTCAGGGAGCTGATGGCCCAGCCACAAGGGGCGGCCCTCACAGAGGATAAACTCGAGACCCAGGAAACGGTGAGAGCTGTCAGTACAGAAAATCCATAGCTGGAAAATCTAGGTGCCCAGACAGGGTGCCCGGGGCAGCTGCCCAGCAGGCAGCAGGTGGGTCTCAGAGCCTGGACTCTGGAGCCGTGTGGCTTCCTTTGCATTTCTTGTGTGACCTGGAGCTTGTTCCTGACTCCTGTGGGCCTCCGTTTCTTCATCTGTAAATTGGGGACACTGAAGATCCCTCCCAGGGTGGCTTCGAGGCTCCACTGGGGACACGCCTGTGGTACCTTAACAAGAGTCCGGGCAGGAGGCGCCGTCGTGGAGCCCGTCCATGCTCTGCTTCTTGGCGTTAAATGTGACGATGGCTGGGCAAGTGGGGCCGTGCAAAGTTATCTTTAAAACATTTCATCAAAACATTGAACATTGTCTTGCTATTGGTTATAATGTATAAAGAAAAAGTAGTGAAGTCAGTAGAGTAATTTAAACCCCTAGAACCTTGAGCACTAAAGCACTTTGTTCCCTGTGGGACGTGCAGCGGGAGGCGTTAGAGCAGTGCTGGCTCCCCGTCCTGCAGCCACATAGAGCGCGCTCCTCCCAGGCCCCGGAGCTGCCTCGCTTCTCCCCTCCGAGTGTGGCCTGGCCTCCAGCATTCTGTCCTTGGCATAGTCAGTGCCGGGAAACATCTTTGAGGGTCTGCAGTGAGAAGGCCTCCAGGCCCGGCCTCACCCGGAGCAGGGCAGGTGCTCAGGGAAGGGAAGCCAGGCTGTATGTATCCCCGGGAGGAGGCTGAGTGGGTGGGCTTGCCGCCGTGTTCCTGGGCTACACTGTTGGGTTCCGTGGGGTGGGTTAGCTCCCGTGTGCTCCTGTGCCGGCAGCAGTGGCGGTGGGGCCCTCTTAGTGGCCCTCCTGGAGGAGGGCGCAGTGAAGGATGCTCCTGAGCTGCTCCTGGTTCTGAGGGTGCAGGTGTCCAGGTTGATGCTGTGGGAATGGGCCTGTGTCTGCACTACCGCTCCCCTGTCCTGCCTCAGATTGGAAAAAGACGGGTGGTCCAGCTGTCTCTGCGGAATTCCCGTGTCCTATGAGCAAGGCATTGGTTTGTGGCTTTATCTGGTTTGTGTCCAGTGGGTTTTAATGACTGACCCTCTGCTTGCTGGGAGGCCTTCTGAACAGCAGCTTTGGAGAAGTCAAGGGTAGTTGTCCTGGGTCCTGGGCCGAGTGAGATACCAGGGGGTCCAGCTCTGAGGAATCCGTTGAGCCCAGGCCCCTGGCAGGCGGCTGGAGGGACGTGGCTGGGCCTCAGGTGAGGCAGGAGTGGGAGGCGGGTGAGCCCAGGGCCAGCTTCACAGAGGGACATCCGGACAGAGCCCTGTGGACCTGCGTCTGTGTCAACACCGAGGGGCGGGTGGGGCGAGAGGGCGGTCACCAAGGGCAGGATTCTGGAAGCTTCTGGGCAGCGTCAGAGGTGCCTGTGATCATCACGGGCCTGGTTTGTATTACAGCTGCCGCCAGGATGGACTCGGCAGTAGGCCGAGGGTGCTGCCCAGGCCCGGGAGCTCATATGGGCGGGGACCTGGGCTGGTTCCTCCCCTGGACACACAAGCCCCACCCCCCCTTAATGTTTGCCTGAGGACCTTATCAGGGCCTTTAGGTCGTGAATGTGAGTCTGACTCCAAGTAGGGAAAAGCACCGTCCAGATTTTCTGACCCATGCTTTCCTGAGGAAGGAGGCCTCATGGGGCTTGGCTGCTCGGGGGGCTGGGGGCCTCCCTCCCGGGTCGCCTTTGCAGGGTTCTGTGTCGTTGGCGGGCACTCCCCACATTCCTGGGCTTCTTTGTGACCTTGCATTACTTTTGTGACCTGGGCTTCGTGGGACCTTGCACGGTGATCAGCTCCTCACCCCCTGGGGTGCAGAGGAGGAGGCTGAGGCTCTGCAGGGAGCCCCCTCCCTAGGGTGGCCTACCCTGGGTGGGGTTTCTCCTTGCCCTCCGTCCATCTGCATGGCTGGGATGCCCTGGATCCACCTTGTGTTCACACTCATCACCTTTTCGGCTGGTTGGTTTCTCTTCTACCAAGGAGATGTGCCATTAAAGAAAATGGTCCCAGCGCAGAAGCAGAGGTGGTGGGCTCGCTGGTGCCTCGCCCGCCGCCTGTGGACAGGGACCTCTATGGCCTGCCTTACGCTTCCGGGCAGGTGCATGTGGACCTTAACCCCATTGCCCTGTGCCCCCACTCGGCTATGGGACCTCCCCTTCCCTCGTCCTGGACCCTCCCCTCCCCAGGCTCCCTCCGGAAGGTCCAGCCCCACCCTGCACCCTTCACCCCTGTGGTACCCCAGCCCTGCAGCAGACAGAAGCCATGGAGGTGAGCCAGCAGCTGTGCCCACATTTCATTTCACCGAGAATGCAGCTCAATTTGAGTAAAGCCACTGGCCAGGAATCCATACTTTCCCCATAAACCTCTGGGCTGGCAGATGTCAATACTGTCGGGATTGAGGTGCCATTCAGACGTCAGGCCTGTTTAGATGAAAATGTCTAATCAGAAAAACGTTGGGGGCTTAGAAGAGATGGACCAAAAATTCCAAAACAATTTATCTTAGAAATTAATTCCAAGGAAAACTTTACCCAGTGCGGCTGGAGCTTAAAGTTTTATTTTCAATTTATTAAAACCCTGACGCCTCGTGTTCTGCGTGAGCCTGGGCTGAGCCCTGGGTGGCTCAAAGTCAGCGTGCTCCTGGGTGGGATTCTCTCTGTCCCCGGGTGGGATTCTGTGTCCCTGAGTGGGATTCTCTCTCTGTCCCCTGGTGGGACTCTGTGTCCCCACGTGGGATTCTGTGTCCTCAGGTGTGATTCTGTGTCCCCAGGCAGAATTCTGTGACTCTGAGTGGGATTCTGTGTCCATGAATGGGATTCTCTCCATCCCTGGGTGGAATTCCAGTGTCCCCAGCCACCCAGGAAGCTACACCCTCTATGTTGTACATCCCAGACACTTGTGCCACCCCAGGTCACCTTTGCTCTTGGCGACTTGTTCTTCAGCCCCCATCACGACTTCCAGTGGTCGGCAGAGGCCCGTTGGCTCCTCCTGGGTCTCCACGGTGGCCCCAGGCGCTGTCCTGACACCCACGCCCTGAGCCAGATCCTTGGGTTTGTTCTCAGCATAGGCTGCCATCCCTCGGTCACCCCGTCTGAGCCGGCCCCTCGGCTGCACACCCAGAGAGTGGCTCTGGAGCCACAATGTTGCCAAAGAGCTGTGTGGCCTTGGGCAAGACGCCAAACCTCTCTGGGCTCCACGGGCCTTAGCTGTAAGGTGCGATGGTGGTGATGGTGCCCGGCTGGCAGAGCTGTGATGAGGATTAGAGGTGTGAGCAGCTCAGCTCATGGAAAAGACTCAGGGCTGATGGGTGGAGACACATCCATGGACCCCGCAGACCCTGCCAGGAGCTTGCACAGACCCCACTGGGAGCCTTGGGGGCGGGTTGGAGTGGCCCAGGTGCTTGGACGGCTCTGGGTTGGCAGTTCACTTGGAGGTGGAGGTGCTGGGGGAGGGGAGGCCCTAGATGTCCCCCAACCCCACCCCAGGCCCCGTCCCCAGCAAGGAGGAGAGTGAAGGGCCACCAGCCCTCCCTGAGTGGGCACCTCCCACTCCTGCGGGCCTGGTGGTGAATTATAGAGAAAATGTGCTCTTGGTCTGAATGTTAGCCTTGAGCTGCTCTGGTTGGGAATTGAGTTTCTTAATAAACAGGAAAATGAAAAAAGTTTTGAGCTACTAGAAATTCAAATAAATTCTCAGTAGGTAATAAATAGAGCTATCTGGAAAAATGAAAGAATTTGCTCCCTAAGACCAGGGGCCTCTTGCCTTAAACCTGGGTGACTTCACACATGATTCAGGGGGCATTTATTGAAATGGGGGACAACTGAGCTGCCATCAACATTTGATACTACACTTGATCTTAGCCAAAAGGCCGAGAAGCGATACTGCCATCAACATTTGAAAAACATGGCCAGGTGCAGTGGCTCATGCCTGTATTCCCAGCACTTTGGGAGGCCGAGGTGGGTGGGTCATCTGAGGTCAGGAGTTGGAGACCAGACTGGCCAGCATGGCGAAATCCGAATCTACTGAAAGTACAAAAATTAGCCAGGCGTGATGGCGGGCACCTGTAATCCCAGCTACTCAGGAGGCTGAGGCAGGAGGATCGCTTGAAACTAGGAGACGGAGGTTGCAGTGAGCCGAGATCGCACCACTGCACGCCAGCCTGGGTGACAGAGCGAGACTCTGTCTCAAAACAGCAACAAACCCCCCCCCAAAAAACCCAACAACTTTGAAAACGAAGGAAGGAAGGGACCTGGCTGTCGTCCTTTTCTGAGATCCTGGGCAGTCCTTGGTGCCTTCCCAGGGTCCAGACCCCTTCACAGATTTTGAGGGCCAAAGGCTGTCTCCACCTCAGTTTCTGCCGCTGGCTCAGCGCCTTGTGGGCAGTGGGAGCAGGTGAGGGGATCAGAAAGAGCAGAGGAGGCAGAGAGGCCAGGACTGGAGAGGGACGCAGCTGCCAGTGGGCCGGATGCTGTCCCCAGCGTCTGCCTCCTGCAGGGTCCCTGAGGGCCCGGGGCTTCCTCCAGCAAAGGGAGGCCTCTTGCAAGGCCTGGCCTGGGCCCAGTGGCTTTGCAGGGATGGGGATTTTACTGCCACAAACACCAGAGCCGGGGATTGTGTTTCTCCTGCTGAGTGGAGGCTTCCAACCCAGCAGGTGTGACACAGCTCAAGCAGGGACTCCAGGCCCTGGAGGATGCCTCTCCCCAGGAGCTCTTGTGTGCAGCTGGACTGGTTCCTTCCAGTTCTGAAAACAGCCCCACAGACCCCAGGCCCTGCTCAATGGCAATGAAACCCACTCTGCTAAACGCAGGAGCACCTATTTGGAGGAAGATTTTTTCCTTGAAATGATTCCAACTAATTTCATGCCTTTCGTGTAAGAATTCTTCGAACTGCCGTGGCCCTGCTTTCCTCCTTTGTTCCTGCAAACAGCTCTGTTTCCTCCCGAGGACCCGCAGCCTCAGGCCTCCCCCGACACCGGCTCCCTTGGCTGCCGCGTCCCGGCAGGTGGCGCTGAGCCACCGCCTTTCATGGCTACGGCGCTTCCCGCGATCGGGCTGGCTTAGATTTTCCTCTGACGCAACAATTTACAGAATCCACTGTTGATTTAGGGATCTGGGGAACCTAACTTAAAATTAAGTAAGTACATAAACCAGGGAGTCAGTGTCTTCCGTACACGAGCGTTCATCGGCACCTCGGTCCTTGGGTGAGGCCCGGCCCTGGCTGCTGCTGGCCGCTGGTCCCTGCAGGACACCCTCGCTCCGGGAGAACAGGATCCCCGGCCTTGCGCGGAGCAGACGGACGAAGGCGCCGCAGCCCAGGCCTCTCCCAGGGTGGTCTTGAGACACTGCCCAGACTGGACACAGAGCGGGAGGACCGAGACGCACGCCCTCCCTATGGCCTGCAGCGCCTGCCTGTACCGTGAATGGAGGGAGGTGCAGAATCGGCTGGAAGCTGAGTGCATTCAGGGCTGGGTCCACACCCTGCCTGGCCCGAGGAGGGGCTGCTCTGATCTGGGAGCCCTACTCTGGTGGCTCCGGGAAGGAGTTGGGAGCTTTGCACCCAGTAAGAGATCTGCATCCTGGTGTGCCCCGAAACACGCGTGTGCCCCGAAACACCTTCACCCCGCGTGCCCCGAAACACACGCGTGTGCCCCAAAACACCTGCACCCCACGTGCCCCGAAACACGCGTGTACCCCGCAACACCTGCACCCCGCGTGCCCCGAAACACACGCGTGTGCCCCGCAACACCTGCACCCCGCGTGCCCCGAAACACACGCGTGTGCCCCGAAACACCTGCACCCGGCATGCCCTGAAACACACGCGTGTGCCCTGAAACACTTGCACCCTGCGTGTCCTGAAACACACACACCTGTGCCCCGAAACACCTGCACCCCACGTGCCCTGAAACACATGCGTGTGTCCTGAAACACCTGCACCCCACGTGCCCTGAAACAGACACACACACACTGGGGTTCAGTCCCGAGGCCGGCCGGACCCTGAAAAATCACATATTTCAATTCATTTATGTCCCAGAACTGCTAATTACAAGGACATTTTGGCACAAGAGTAATTATTTTTGCTTCCCAGTTAGCCCAGATCTTCAGGAGAAGGTGGGCCCGTGTGGGTTGGGTCCAGGGCCTCTGTCCTCAGAGCCAGGTGCTGTCCCAAGCATCATACCCACAGGCAGAGCAACTGGCCTCAGTTCAAATCTTTAGAGAAACAGGGAAGAGTACAGCGCTGTTTCCCTGGAAGGATGTATCCCAAACGCTTGCCTTGCCAAGGAGGGTGCTCAGGGTGAGCCCCTCAGAGGGGCTGGTCCCAGCTCAGATCCACCCTAGGGCTTGTGGAGCTGCAGATGAGGCCAGATTCCTTCCCCACAGGGGTCTCTATAGGGAATGGGGTCATCGAGGGGCACACTCACTCCTGCCTTCCCTGGGGGCTCCAGAGGAAGAGGGAGGATTAGCTGCTGACTCCTGGGCTTCCCTCTGGGAAGGAGCCTGTAGCTCCTCAGAGCCTATGGGGCAGCCCCTTGTGGGAGCTGGAGCCCCTGTGGAGGGTGCCCAGGGTCCACGTGGCGCCCGCCCGCTCCTCACTGGAGGGAGGCAGCTCTGCCCGTGCCGCTGCTGCAGAGGCCTGGGATAGGCAGCTTCATGGAACTCAGACCCTGTCCAGGGAACAGTGGAGTGCTCAGGGCCCCCATTGTTACCCCGTCTGTGACCTCCCAGGGCTGTTCCTGCCTGTCCCAGCACCCGCTCGTTTTGGGCCCTTCTCCCGGGTACGTAGATCCCCTGGCATCTGTCCGGCGTCCCCACACTCCAGCTCCGATTCCAAATCCTCCCGCTGAGTCTGCGCAGAGCTTGGTTCCTTGAACTCCTCCCCCCACACCCAGGCTTCTTTCTGGTCTTGCTGGGTGGTAGTGGGGGGCTCCTCCCCAAGGGCCAAGGGTGCAGCCATCCCGACTCAGACCCCCTCCCACCCCTCCAGGTTGTGGGGCACGGAGCCTTGCTGAGCTTCCTGGGAACAGGGCCCAGGCCCTGGCCACTTTCCCGGGAGCTCAGAGCCGCTGGTCTCCATCGGGCGCCGGGCGTGATTACCAAGGCTCGTGGTGGACGTTTCTGTGGGGTGGGGCTGTGGGCAGGGGGATTGCAGAACCAACCCCACCCTGAAGGGACAGGGACTGGTCTGTGGCTTGAGGTCTCCTCTGGGGACTGAAGCAGGGATGAGGCCTGGCCAGCACCTGCCCTGTGGATTCAGGGGGGCCGCGGGCATCACCACCCTCTGTGGCTCAAGGGCCGTATGTATGTCCAGCAGAATCTGAGGGGTTGGAGAGGCTGCCTGGAGCTGGGCCGGGGAGAAGGCTCTGGAAACAGCACATAGGGGATTAAAGCCCTGCCCGTGGGCCTCACAGGCCGGAAGGGATGAGCTCATGAGAAAACAGCAGATCCATCTGAGTGGCCCAGCAGGGAGCCCACGCCTCCACCTGCCAGGGCTGAGGCCCACACATGTTCTGAGGCTGGCCAGCCCTACACCCCAGCCTCCCTGTTCTAACCCAGCCCTGCACCCCAGCCTCCCTGTTCTAACCTAGCCCTGTACCCCAGCCTCCCTGTTCTAACCCAGCCCTGCACCCCAGCCTCCCTGCTCCAGCCAAGCCCTGCACCCCAGCCTGTCTGCTCCAGCCCAATCCTGCACCCTAGAATCCTGCACTCCAGCCTCCCTGTTCTAACCCAGCCCTGCATCTCAGCCTTCCTGCTCCAGCCCAGCCTTGCATCCCAGCCTCGCTGCTCCATCCCAGCCTTGCACCCCAACCTCGCTGCTCCAACCTAGCCCTGCACCCCAGCCTCCCTGCTCCAGCCCCGCCCTGCACCCCAGCCTCCCTGCTCCAGCCCAATGCTGTTTGTTCTGTGACAGGGCCTGAGAGGAGCACGGACTTTCCCCGTTCTCTGCCTCCTGCAAGTTCGGTGAACAGGGACCATACAGCAGCCTCCGGTCCAGCCCAGGAGGCATTGCTGGCTCTGGGTGGGGCTCTGGGACCTCCAGCCGCTGCCCACCATCTCACTCTGTGCTCCTCCCACTCACACAGCGGAGTGCCCAACATGGAGCCACTGACTCTCCCAGAGATCCTCACACTCTGGAGCCAGGGCTGCTGTCATTAAGACCTAGGACTAAAATTTGGCAGCAATTAAAGGCGTGCTTGCTGCTGTCCACCCACAGCTGTCAGGCTCCGCCAGAGGCCGTGTGCCTCCTAGATGCGTCCACAGAGCTGCTCCTGGGAATCCTTCATTAACTCGAATTACGGAGTAAGTCTCAGCGCTTGACCCATGACCCCGCCTGCGTGCAGAGAAAACAGAGCATTCAGTCCTAATTAGGAGGCCTGGAAGGCGGGGTGGCCTTCCCTGCAGCAAGCTGGCCTCCACCACCCTAATTCCTGAGTGTGTCAGTTCAATTAGGAGGCGTCCCCAAAGCACACCCAGTTGTTTCTGGCAGCGATGTGTCCGGTTGGCGACGACGCTTCCTGTCTGCACAGCCGGGGTGTCGTTGGGTGGGTGCCCTTAACTAGGCCGTTGTCGGAGCTGATTGCAATTTGCTGAGTGAGGATGAGCACGAGAGCTGCGAGCGCAGACGACAGCGGCCGCCCTGGAAGGCGGTGATGGGGGGTGTTCCCGCAGAGGGCGAGGGCTGGAGGACTGAGAAGGACTCAGCACCACCTGCAGTGCTTGAGGCGATGCTCTCATTTCAGGGGGTGTCCAGTGCAATCAGGGGGGTGGGGAGATAGGAGCAAAGATATTCTGGGACAAAGGGTTTGGCTCAAGTTAAAGGAAATGCTACACTTAGGGTCCCCAAAAGTGAGAAGCCAATTTATGACCCAGCTGCGTCCCAACCTGGAGACTTAAGTGGCCGATTCTCTGTCGGGTGGCAGGTGTGGGGGTCCCTGCCTGTAGGAGGTCTGTGGGCTGATCCGGATCCTTTCCATGAGTGTCAGAGTGGGCGGTGTGTTCCCTTTGTCCTAGCTGGTCCCAGAGCCGGGAGCTGCAGGCCTGGAGTCATGGGTGGGCCAACTACAAGGGGCCTCCCTGCCTCGCTCCCATCCATTCCTCATCCTGGGCCCTGCCTGGGGCCTGGAGTCATGGGTGGGCTGACCATGAGGGCCCCCCCTGCCTCGCTCCCATTCATTCATTCTGCATCTTGGGCTCTGCCTGGGCTTTTGTACCCAAACAGCTGCATGTGCCATTTCCCTGTCCCTTCCCTGTGAGGGCAGTGTGGTGACATTGCTGGGCCAAGGAGCCTGAAACAGGACAGGAGCCTCCCAGAGACCTGGGCAGCTCAAGCCGAGCCTCCACCTGCCTCTGCCTCCTCTGGGATCTGTGAGCCTGGTTGGCATGAGGGCTTCATCCCCCATTCAGAGAACCCAGAAGGCCTCCTCAGCCACCTGCCCCTGAGTTCCCTGTCAGGGAGGACCCATGTTCCTGGGCGGTGCCCGGGGCTGACCCGACCATCCCTCCTGTCTCCAGCTGCCCTGCCCCGTGCCCTGTTGCCCATTCTCTGACCCTCAGCTTTTCCTCTCCAGCCCCTGGGGGAGGCACCCCTGCCCTGCCTTTGTGGGGGTCCCGAGCCCTGACTCATTCTTTCTGAGATTCCAGCGGCAGGCGGGACCCTTGTCCAACAGGCCCCCAGGGATCCTGTGTGTTCACCTGGATTCCTACCTGCCTGGGAAAAACTGGAAAGGAAACCGTTTATATACAAAACATAGTTTGGAGCAGAGCCTGTGGATGGAGCCCCCTGCACGGAGCGTGGGCCCCTGGGTGGATCCCCCCCTGCATGGAGCGTGGGCCCCTGGGTGGATCCCCCTGCACGGAGCGTGGGCCCCCGGGTGGATCCCCCTGCATGGAGCATGGGTCTGTAGATGGATCCCCTACACGGAGCGTGGGCCCCCAGGTGGATCACCCTGCATGGAGCGTGGGCCCCTGGGTGGATCCCCCCCTGCATGGAGCATGGGTCTGTGGATGGATCCCCTGTGCATGGAGCATGGGCCTGCGGGTGGGTCCCGCCTCGTCCTCCCGCTGTGGATGGCCTGGCTGGGTGTCCTCGTCCCACACCCCGCCCTCCTGGTGGGAGGAACTCCCTCCTGTCTCCTTGGCATGGCTGGGCTGAGTGGTGCTGCCTGACACTTGCCTTCCGTCCACAGGAGATGTTTGAGAAGGAGCCTGTGTCAAAGTGTAGGCCTCAGATGAAAATTTACCTTCTTATTACCTGTGCAAACAGGCCGGGCTCCACAAAGTCCTTGGCTGAGAACTGTGCCACTGACCGACTGAGCCCCTGATCACTCTGAGAGAGGCTCACGTGCACGGTGGACGTGGAAGGCTTTGATAGTGTTGGTGAAGCTCTCTCTGGTGAGCTGGGAGGCAGCCTTGCCATGCCCACCTCTGCTACCTTGCTGTGGATGGGTCACAGGTGACCCCACTCCACTCGGGAGGAGCTGGCCCCCCGGCCTGACATGACCACATCCTGGCCCCCCACCCTGTGCCTCAGTGGGTGGGTCAGGCACACCTTAGAGGCTGGACCTGGAGCCGCACTGTACTGTGGGGTCGGCTCCCACCATGCTGCAAAGGCAGGAGCAGACCCCTCCAGACGGTGCTTTCAGGCCCATGGCTCTGCGGCAGGGAAGCCCAGTGTCTCCCTGGGATGGGCCTGGGCCACCACTGCAACCATGTTTAACAACCGCAATGTCCCCTGTGCAGCCAAAGGGGGCGCCAGGGGTGGGCCCAGAGGTCTCAGGACAGGAGCAGGAGACAACAGGGGCTGGGGAGACCTCCCAGGGTGGGATGGGGTTGGGGGCCTTGCTGTCAGGCACACACCCATTCAGGATTGCTAGTCTCCCTCCAGGGGACTGACCCCTGATCACCACGCAGTGCTCCTTTTATCCCTGAGACGGGTCCTGGCTGGGATTGATCACGGCTCCTGTGTTTTCCATTAGTGTTAGCGTGGTGTATCAGTCTCCAACCCTTTCTTTTCATCTATGTGTGTCTTTATATTTGGAGGGAGCCTCTTGTGGATGACATAGAGTCAGGTTTTTTTTTTTTTTTTTTTTTTCGAGGAGTCTCTTTCACCCAGGCTGGAGTGCAGTGGTGCCATCTCAGCTCACTGCAACCTCCGCCTCCTTGGTTCAAACGATTCTTCTGCCTCAGCCTCCCGAGTAGCTGGGACTACAGGCGCCCGCCACCATGCCTGGCTAATTTTTTTTTTTTTGTATTTTTAATAGAGATGGGATTTCACCATATTGACCAGGCTGGTCTCAAGCTCCTGACCTCATGGTCCTCCCACCTCGGCCTCCCAAAATGCTGGGATTACAGGCGTGAGCCACCGCACCTGGCCCAGTCTCTCTCTTTTGATGGGTGCATGTCAACCCCTGACTTCTGAAGCGATCATCCACATACTGGATTCCTGTTGGACACATTGGTTACTGTTTGCTGTTCCTCGGTCTCTGTTTCTTTTGTCTTCCATTCTTTTTCTGCCTTCTCTGGTTTTGATTGAGAATTTTGTATGATTTCATTTTCTCTCCTCTCTTAGCAAATCAGTTACACTTCTTGTTTTCTTTCTACTTTTTTGTTGGTTGTCATAGAGTTTGCAATTTACATTTACAGCGAACAGAGGTTCAGTTTAAATAGCATGGTGCCACGTCACAGGCAGTGCAATTGCCTCATGGCAGAGTGTTCCAATCCCTTACAACTTTGGTGTCATTCATTTTACTTATCCATAAGTGATAATCTCCAAATATGTGGTTACTATTATCCACTTCTTCATTTATCCATTTATTTCTCCATTTATCCATTATTTCTCCTCCACTTTAAGAAGATAATTTAATTGGGTACAGAATTATAGGTTGTTGGTCTTATCCTTTCAACACTTTAAATGGATACAAACGGTTTATCGCTTGGGTTAGTAGTAAATGTGTAGCATCGGTGGCTCAGAAATGTCGCCCCAGAAGGCACTTCCTCTGGTGGGAACAGGATGGGAGGTGGGCTAACAGGGAGAGGGTCCCAAAGGTGGGAGCAGGGATGGAAAGTGGGCTAACAGGGAGAGGGTGCCCAAAGACCTCACAGCAGAAGGTTCCTGGAGTGTGAGGCCTGGTGCCCAGGCAGAGACTGTCCCAGGATGGCGCCGTCAGCCCGGGGTCAGGGTGGCCGTTTGGGGGCTGGTGGCAGCTTTGTGCTCCTGTCTGCAGACGCCGTCAGAGATGGATTGGGGATAATCTGTGGGGAGGTGCTGAGTGGGGGAGCTGCAACAACCGGCCCCACACCAGGTGGGTGTCATCAGAGGCAGCCGTGATAAATGGAGGAGTGAAAAATATATTTACAACTGGGCAGTGTCCGAGGCCATGAGGTTTATGTTCCTCTGGTCTTGGTGGTCTCCCACGTCCTTGAGGGCTCTGGAGGGAGCCTGGCCAGCTTCATCAGTTTTCTGTGCTGCGTCTTCCAGAAAAAGCCGGGGGCCGCTGAGCCCAGGCCACCAGCGGGAGCTGTGGACCCAGCCTGACCCCTGGACCGAGGTGCTTTCAGGGCACGAGGGGGATGTGGGAGCCTGTGGCTGCTGTCGCTTCTGCCCTCAGTTCATAAACGCACACTGTGCACATCCCCTGTGCTTGGCAAGGGGCCTGGATGGAAGGGCCAGTGAGGAGACGCCCGTCCTCCAGGCCCTGTGCCTCCTTCCAAAGGCCAGCAGCCCCGAGCATCACTGTGCCTCCCCACAAAGGTCAGCAGCCTGGCCCCAAGCATCACTGTGCCCTCCCTCCCAAAGGTCAGCACCCCGAGCAGGGCCCTGGGGAGAGGCCAGGGGAGTGGAGGATGGGAGGGAGAGTCAGAAGCGAGGGGCCCGGACTTGAGTAGGGTCTGGGTGGCACTTGAGGGTTTCTGCGAGGTGGACTCATGGGCGGGAGAGCGACACCCCCAGGCCCTGGGAAGCTTGAGGTGCCAGGAGTCCTCGGAAGGGGCGCTGCATCTGTAGGGGGCCTGGCTCTCGGTTGCGGCCCCCAGGCATGGGACCAGCTTGCTCTCAGGCCAAGGGGAGAGGGGGCAAAGCACCCACAAGGCCAGTGTCTGTTACCCTGTGTCCCTCACCCAACGTGGGACCTCCCAGAACCTTCCTCCAGTGGCACCAGTGACCAGGGGCAGCTTTGAGGTGGAGGGAGATGATTTGGAGCAACAGTGGGCAGTTTGCCTACAGCCACCTGGCTTGACACGCTTGACCGGGTCACCACAGATGTCCCTGAGCTCCACAGCATGTGGGTCCAATACAGACGTGGCAGGTTTATCTGTTGGGGAGTGGCCTGGCGGGCAGCTGTGGGGAGAAGGCCAGGACAGGGCACAGCAGAGGCCTCACCTGTCCGGCGGGGGCTCTGGGGCTGGGGCGGCTCCTCAGAGATTGCCCAAGTCCAGAGCTTGTGTCCTATGCAGCCGTCACGGGGTACAGGGCCCCTGGGTTACTAGCAGGTCCGTCAGCCACAGCCGCTGCTCCATCCAGTGCCTGTTGCATTTGAGAGGCCAGACTGGGGAACTGACTGGGGGAGGACTAGGCCCCTCTGCACCCCTCAGGATTTGTGTGGGGGCCGGCCTCTGCCGTCTACCTGGGGCGTAACAATGCATTCGATTCACTGTCTCTCTCTGTCACTGTCTCCATGTCTGTCTTTATCTCACTGTCTCTAGGTTTCTGTCTCTCCCACTGTCTCCCTCGCTCAGCTGGGTGGGAAAGGGACATTCTGGAAGGTTCCACGTGGTCTTCCCTACAGGTCAGGACAACTGGGCTATTCCAGTGATGTATTGGGGATCTGGGAAATGACCTCTGGGAGTTCCGTGAGCTCCGTCTCGAAGGTCCCCGTTCATTTCCCATTCCCTGCTCTGCTCTATGGGGGCGCGGTGGGGCTGCAGTTCCCTGATGCCAGCGTCTGCTCTGTCCCCAGCCCACCGTCCTGACCGTTTGGACAGACCTTTCCTCCCAGCGCCCCTTGGGAGGGCCAGGGGGACCCTTGCCCAAGGCCTCTGTGCGTTTCGGGTTCTTTCTTCCCCTCTCCTGTCTGGATTCTGCATCTGGAACCTGGCCCAGGGAGGAGGCTGCGTGGGATGCTGGTGTTGCTGGGCAGCTGCCTGTGGCCCCAGCCTCCGTCTTGACTGCCTTAGTGGGGTGGGTGGAGCTGCTGCCCACCTCTCCTGCCCCTGGGGCTTGGGTGCTACTGGCTTTCACTACCACCTCTGTGGGGCAGGCCCCTGTACACCACTCAGTCTGCTGCTCAGCCCCACAATGGCCCTGCCTTCCTCCTGACAGGCCCCCTTCTGCCATCCGGGGCCCGGCTCTGTGATGGCGCTTGGCTGCCAGCCCTGCCCACACCGCCCGGCCACCCCAGCTTCCAGGGAGGCTGCTGCCCACTCTTCACTGTGGCCAGTGCAGGATCTCCTGGGCCCCCGGGAGCAGGTCAGCCGGCAGTGTCCAGCCTTACACCACACCCACCAGCACGGCCACTTCTCAGGGCCTTTGGTCCCCAGCGTGGGCCGAGCTGGGCTCTCGCTCTCCTGGGCAGGCATCCGGGCAGCTCCTGCATCACTGGCATTGCTTATGGGCTGCACCTGTCTCCCTTGACAGCTCAGCCCTGTAGTACCATGGACGTCCCTTCCCTCTCTCAGCAGGTGCCTTCTGGAAGATTCCATGTGGTGCACTTCCAGGGACAGGCATGGTCAGGAGCAGCTGGGGGCAGGCCCTGGGGTGGGGAGGTGTTACCCGAAAGGTGGGGCCATGCATGGCCCCTAAGCCAGGGCCTCCAGCTCAGAAGGCTCAGAGCAGGGCCTCCACCACCGTCCCCATCCTTCCCCGCCCGGGTCTGGCTGTGGCCCAGCAGGTCTGGTGTGCACAGCGTCTGCCCTGTGGCTCTGCGGTGCTGGCTTGGCCTGAGGCTGGGGTTCGGCTGCGCTGCTCTTTGTGCAGGGGAGGAAGATGAGGGTGCCCCAGCGAGTGTGCACATTCATCCAGACCTTGGTGGAGGTGGCTGGTTTCAGCTGAGGGCATTTCCTGAGGATTCGGCTGCAAACGAGTGCCTCCGCTCCTGGCAGCCCTTGGTCTGGGGAACCTGGCGTCCACCGTGGCTGACCTGTGTGCTCAGCCGGCCGCTATGGGGCTGTCAGTGACCCAGCTAATGACAACTTCAGCCAGATGCCTATTGCCTCAAACAAATGCCTGAAGTTCGCCTTCCTTCTCCTTTTTGATTAATATTTATAATTAGAATTGTTGATCAAAAATACGGGTCATGTTCACAGACTAGAACCACGCCCGTGAGGATAGCTCTGTGACTGGGCCACGGGGAACACACAGAGACAGCAGTTTTCCTAGAATCCCCCGATGGCCCACAGTCCCGACCTGGCTCTTTGCTTCCTGTTTTTCCCCCAAAGGGTGCAACAATTCCTGTTTTCCCAGCTCTGCAATCTTTCCCATCTATCAAATGGGAGTTAAGATGCAATTACTTATTTATGAATGAAATTAGAAGAGGCATATTAATAAATTATGTGACTCCATTTTTTTTCTAAAAATATGATGGAGGAATTAGTTGACATATTAGAAATGCTGTGATTTTTATATTGTGATTACTTGTTCTTTTAAAGCAAAATGCATTTTAAATAGCTTAGCAAATTGTCTAATTAACCACTTTGTTTACATAAAGACATCCCTGGAAAGTGGGGGGAGCTTGCCTCTGGGATTAACGGGAATGTGGGAAAGTTCTTGACAGGATCTCTGCCGAGGAGACAATTTCTGCTGTACACGGAGCAGGTGTTGGGGGCCGTGAGTTTGAGCCGCGTTTGGTGTGAGCTCTGCCAAGGCTCAGTTCTGTGGCACCAGGGGCCTGAACCTGACTTGTCTTCAAGGTGTTTCTCTTGTTGTTTGGGAGAAGTCCCAGGTAAGCAGCATTTGTGCCCCTCCAGCCATAGCTCCCAACGTGAGCAATGGCCCCCCGTGAGCTTCTCCTTTCCAGCTCCTTCACTCTTAGGGCCTCATGTGTCTGCGACCTGCCTCCTCCACTCGGAAGCCCGTGGGCTTCCTGGAGATGTTCTCAGCTCCCAAGCACAGCCTGGGAGGCAGTGAGAAGCCACACTTTCGTGCATTCAAACTGAGTGAAGCTCTGTCATATTCTGGGCACCAGGAAAATCTCCATGATGCCAGCAGGCGTGTCCACAGAGGAAGGGGCGAAGAAAATGTGGAATGGACAGGCGACAATGTCGAATGGACAGGCGACGGGCATCGCCCAGCTCGAAGAGGCGGATGTCCTGCAATTTGCCATGACCTGGAGGCGATTACGCTCGTGACAAAAGCCAGACACAGGCAAATACCACACGTTCTCACTTGTGCATGGGAGCTAAAATAAGTTAAGCTCATAGAGGCAGAGGGTGGGGAAGGGGCTGGGCCTGGGGAACTGGGGAGAGGTTGGTCGAATGGCACACAGGCTCACTTAGGAGGTGACAAGCTCTGGACAGCAGGGTGGCCGTGGTGAACGAGAACGTGTTGGGTACATGGATTTGCTGTGACCTGACCTCAAGTGCTCTTGTCATGGAACCCAGGTGCTCCCTGCTAGAAAGCCACACACGGCAGAGGAGAGCTGGTGGGAGGAAAAGCGGGTTCGAGTCAGCGGCCTTTGGAGACGGCAGACTGAGAGTGTCACAGAGACCATCTCAAGTCAGCACGAGTTCCAGGCTCTTTTATGTTAAGGGCAGGGGGACGGGGAGGGTGTTGGGATCAAGAGGTGACAGGTGACCGCACACATCTGGGTGCCAGCGAGGGTCCGAGGAGGCTGGGGATGCCTTTGTCCTTGGTCAGGTCACAGAGCTCCTGTGAATCCACAACAGAACAGCTGCTCACAGGCTTCACCTTTCATCCTGGAGTGAGTTTCAAAACCTGCACCACGACTACCTCTGTGTATTTTCTCTGTCCTGTAGAATGATCCTAGGCTCCGTGCAGGAAGAGGTGAAGGCCCCTTACACAAAAACAAAGTCAGGTCCTGAGTTCTTCTGCTGTTTCTTTGCTTTCTCCTGCACACTTGAAAAGGTGACTGGCAGAGGTGAGGCTGCGCTAATTAGCTTGATTGTGGTGACCCTTCCACAAAGCACGTGTATGCCGGCATATTCACTGGGTCATGCACCTCGAATACATATTTTTACTTGTCAGTTATATCATAATAAAGGAAAAGAAAAAGACAGAGTGGAGCCTGCCCCCCGCCCCGTGAGGAGCTCGCTGCTTTGATCCTTCCTGGGAAGCGGGTGCAGATGCAGGGGCAGCCCCCAGACCTGCTCACCCGCCCTGGGTCTGGGCCCTCCTATTGCCCTGTGAGGCCACCCCTGGGCCTGGTGCTCCCTGCACCCCTACGTTCTCTGGGCCTTTGTCCCTCGTCCAGGGCCCAGGCTGAGTCGAGGCTACCCGCAGCCAGGCGCCTTCTGTCCTGTGCACATGTGCCGTCTCAGCTGCCTGGGTCAGTGCCTGAGGAGTAGAAACTACCCAGGAAATCCTGCTTGAGAAGCTGCGTTCAAAGTGGCTCTGTCCACCGAGCACACGGCATGTAGACTGCATGTGGCTGCCTAACTCAAAAGCCTCCAGGACGTCCATGCCAATGCCCAGGTTCTGAGAAAACCTCAGGTTCCCTCTGTCCTGGGGGATGGGGCATGAGATGCCTTCGAGTAGACACGAGAGGCTGGTCATGCCAAGTCCTCCCTCTTCGGACGGCTGGTCACTCCGTCACCTTCCATTCTCCGACGGCTGGTCACTGTCTTCCTCCCTCCTCTGACGGCTGGTCACTCCGTCACCTTCCATTCTCCAATGGCTGGTCACTGTCTTCCTCCCTCCTCTGACGGCTGGTCACTCCGTCACCTTCCATTCTCCAATGGCTGGTCACTGTCTTCTGCCCTCTGATGGCTGGTCACTCTGTCACCTTCCATTCTCCGACGGCTGGTCACTGTCTTCCTCCCTCTGACGGCTGGTCACTGTCTTCCTCCCTCTGACGGCTGGTCACTCTGTCACCTTCTATTCTCCGATGGCTGGTCACTGTCTTCCTCCCTCCTCTGACGGCTGGTCACTCTGTCACCTTCCATTCTCTGACGGCTGGTCACTGTCTTCCTCCCTCTGACGGCTGGTCACTTTGTCACCTTCCATTCTCCAACGGCTGGTCACTGTTTTCCTCCCTCCTCTGACAGCTGGTCACTCTGTCACCTTCTGTTCTCTGACGGCTGGTCACTGTCTTCCTCCCTCTGACAGCTGGTCACTCTGTCACCTTCCATTCTCCAATGGCTGGTCACTGTCTTCCTCCCTCTGACGGCTGGTCACTCTGTCACCTTCTGTTCTCCGACGGCTGGTCACTGTCTTCCTCCCTCTGATGGCTGGTCACTCTGTCACCTTCTGTTCTCCGACGGCTGGTCACTGTCTTCCTCCCTCTGACGGCTGGTCACTCTGTCACCTTCTATTCTCCGATGGCTGGTCACTGTCTTCCTCCCTCCTCTGATGGCTGGTCACTCTGTCACCTTCTATTCTCCGACGGCTGGTCACTGTCTTCCTCCCTCCTCTGACAGCTGGTCACTCTGTCACCTTCTATTCTCCGATGGCTGGTCACTGTCTTCCTCTCTCCTCTGACGGCTGGTCACTCTGTCACCTTCTATTCTCCTATGGCTGGTCACTGTCTTCCTCTGACGGCTGGTCACTCTGTCACCTTCTATTCTCCGATGGTTGGTCACTGTCTTCCTCCCTCCCTCTGATGGCTGGTCACTGTGTCCTCTCTGCAGTGGTCACTGTGTTTTTCCTGTACTGGTGACTCTGCCCTGCCTGCACTGGTCACTCTGTTGTCCTCCCCCTCCCTGCATCTACAGCCCCAGCGAGTGTGCCACACCTGCCTGAGCCGCGCCTCTCCCTGCTGGTGCCGCGTAACCAGGATGCGGCCAGAATCACCTGTGCCCCGATGACATCCGGCCCACCCGTCACATCACCCAGGCCTGGAGTTGGGGAAGGAGGTGACTGGTAGTTTGTATTTGTCACAGCCTTTCCCATTCTCCTGTTGGCGAGCCATGCTCCAGGATGGGAGCTGTGGAATTCCCATGGAACAGCCTCATGATGTCGGAGTTTCCCTGGATCGTGGCTGGCAGAGCCCTGCATGCACCAGATGCTTGGTGCCTGAGTTTCCTCCTGGCTCTGAAGCAAGAAGCTACAGCCACTGCATTCTTTGGGTGGAGCTGTGAGCTCCTTTTGAAAGCCCTTGGGACCCCTGAGACTGCTCCCCCAGGCGCTGCGCTCAGCCCTGGATGTGGGTTGAGAAGGAGATGGTGGTGAGAACAGGGATGCTTGGGCTGGGGGTGGCAGGTGGGCAGGAGAGGAAGAGCCGTGGGGGTTTTAGGCTCTCAGGACTCTGCATGAGGCGGCTCCCATGCACCCCTGCCAGTGAGACCTTCAAGCCAGCATGGCTGGTCGAGAGGGCATGTTCATCAGACCTGTAGGCACACAGGTTATTCTTGCGATGTTCAGGATGTGTGGGCCGAGAAGGGGCTCCGCATCCTCCTGGTGGGTAGGGCTTGGGCCGTTGTGGTGGAGGACATGGTACATGTGATGCTTCTGCTGTCCGGGAAGGCAGGGGGCAGGCAGCATCCCGGGAGCTGCTCCAGGAACTGGCTTCTTGGCTTCCTGCAGTGGTGGGGGCTGCTGTGGGGATGGCCTGTGTGTCCCAGACACCTGGACTGTGCACTGAGGCCTGGTGTGGCTGTTGCAGTCCCTGAGGACTGGAGTAAAGCCCCCCACTTCCAAGCAAGCCTGGAGGAAAGACCCCGAATCCCCCCGGCATCAAGGGTCCCACAGTGGAAGCCTAGCAGAATGACAAACCGGGAAGGAAGAGGGCTCACAAAGGCGAGAGACTTGATTTTAATTCCTCTGGACTTTAATGTTTTTGAACTTTAAATTGCAAGGGAACTTAGTATTTAAACCTTAATTTATCCTTAAAATTTGTATAAGGGGAGAGAACGCTTGCATTCAAACTGGGGACGTCTCTTGTCATTCCATCATAGGAGTGCTTCCTGTGTCTCTATTGAATGGTTTCACTGCAGACCCTCAGCCATGTTGGACGGTGGATGAAGGACTGGGAGTGGACCTGGAGGGGGCCGAACTGTCCCCAGAGGCCCAGGAGGACCCAGAGCGGCCGGGGCGCAGCCTCCTGATGGGGGAGTGCCAGTCCTTTGCTCAGAGCCAGCTGCAGCTGCTCACCCCTCACCGAGGGGACGCTGAGGCTGGTGGGTAGGGAAGGAGGGAAGGAGGCTGGCCAGGGGTGAGTCCTTCCCACTGTGATATTCTCTTGGGGACACACATGCCCCTGGGAGGCAGCTGGACTTCTCAGACTGTCAACACGAGGACACAAAGTAGACGCAAGGGCCTGGCTGGCACCTGGAGCAGCCCGGGGCAGCCTGGTCAGTGTCCTCAGCCGTGTCTCCTCCCCTGTCTGCTCCTTCTCCCTGGGGACCACAGCCCACACCAGCCAGCGACGTGTTGGAGCCGGGGCCTCAGAGACAGCTTCGGGGCCTGGAGGGTGCCCCGATGTCAGTTATGGGTGGGGACAACTCGGTTGGGCTCAGGGTGGCGTCTGGGTGGTGGAGGAGGTCCCTGGAGCTGAGTGGTCCAGGCCAGGGTAGTGGATGGAAGGTCACGGGGATGCCCCTTCCTCTGGGATGGCAGAGGGGTGAGAGCTGCAGCGTCGGGTGCAGTTGGGGGCTGGAGACCACTGGGACAGGGACAGTCTGAGGGGCTCCCTGCCACCTGACGCTGCCTCTGCCTGGAGGCTCCTGACGCCGCCTGTGCCTGGTGGCTCCCGACACTACCTGTGCCTGGAGGCTCCCAGCACTGCCTCTGCGTGGTGGCTCCCGAGCCTGGAGCTCCTTCGGTAGCTTCAGCTCCAGCCCCGCGGCACCGCTGTCTGCAGTAGACGCCCTTGCTTCTGGCCTCCTGTTACTCTTGTTTCTTTCTTTATCTTGAAAAGATTCTAAAATGTCCCCGCCTGTCAGTGCCCGGATCTCCCACAGGCCTGGTCCACGTGGAGGGGAATTCCGCTGCTGGGACCTTCTGCTCCCGGGGCTGTTTCCCGTCCTGCTCTGCGCTGGCGCAGGCTGCGAGGAGCTCTGAACCCAGTGGGGGCCGTGCCCGGCCTCCCAGCTCCCCACCTCTAGGGAGACCCCCTCTCAGAACACACGGTGCTGTGGACCACCCCTCAGTCCTCTGGGTAGCATCCAGGGACTTTCTGGGGTCTCTCATTTCTGTCCCAGAAAGCACGACCCAGGGATTAGAGAAGATCGCCCTCCACGCTCCAGAGACTTTGGACCACATGATGCTAAGTTTATGGACAGACCCCTGAGTTGTTAGGAAGCATCTTCCTCCGTGACGTTTTTAGAAAGTGGTGTCTATTTGGAAATGGAATCGGGCTATGCTGTTGGATTGCGGGAATTCTAAGAGATGCACTTTAGCACTTTATTTTGCCTGTATTTCCCTCCGCCCTGGTATATTTTGCCTGTATTCCCCTCCGCCCTGGTATATTTTGCCTGTATTCCCCTCCGCCCTGGTGTATTTTGCCTGTATTCCCCTCCGCCCTGGTGTATTTTGCCTGTATTCCCCCTCTGCCCTGGTAGCAATGATGGGTCCCAGGTTCGGATTGACCTGTCGCGCCGCGGTGTTTTCCGGGTTCAGATTGACCAACCAAGACGCGGTGTTTTCTAGGGATTCGGGTTGACCGGCCGCGCTGTGGTGTTTTCCGGGGATTCAGATTGACAGGCCGCGCCGAGGTGTTTCTGAGTTTGTACTGACGGGCCGCGCCGCCGTGTTTTCCGGGTTCAGATTGACCGGCTGTGCCGCGGTGTTTTCCGGGGATTCGGATTGACCTGCCGAGCCGCGGTGTTTTCCGCGGAGCGTGGATTTTCTTCTTTGCACGTCATAAAAAATGCTCATTATAGAGGGAAATATTGGAATACAATGAAATAAAGAAGAAAATTAAAATAAATCATCCGTAACTTGGTTATCCAGAGACAACCCCTGTTAATTTTTTTTTTAATGTATTTCATTCCTAAAGTTCTGTCTTTTTAAGATTGTCATGTAGGGAACACAGGAATCATGTCCCATGCCCCCTTCCTTTCTTAAAATAGTGTAGTTGGTGTCTAATTAAAATCTTTTTTTATTATCATAAGTAATAAATTTCAGCCAGATTTGCATGTGTGGGTTGCATATTCTCTTATTTTCTCTCTTTTCATGTTAAGTTATTGATGCCGTGAATACAAACAACTCCCTCCCACACTTGCCTTGCTTTCCAATTAAAGCAAAATGCAAAGCCAGTCCCGTGTGCTGTGTGCCGCAGGTCTTTGGGGCTAACTTTTGAAGAGCAAGAGAGAGGAGCCCTTTGGGAGGTGAGGCGGCTCTAGGGAGGGGTTTGGTAAGGAGCTGCCGGGTCTGAGTCACAGTTTCTGCAGTTTCGTGGGGATCCAGCTGTGCTGGCTGGAAGCCTCTAGGAAAAGATGGGTGAATTATTTCAGGCAGGGCCCAGCTTGCTGTGTGACAGGGGTAGCAGCTGGGAATGAGAGAGGCCTGGCTAACGTCGTTCCAAGACCCCTCCCTGGTCCTTCCTTCACTCGGGGCCACCCACCAGGAGCCAGCCCACCACATGTTCTGGGGGGCATCCCACACGGGGTAGGGTGTGTTGTGCAGGAGCTGTGAGTCTAATTTCAGGGTCAGCTACTGGACTCAGCTATGTTTTCCCAGTGTATGGGGTGAGAATGTTCCCACCTGGGCTGGGGGCTCAGACACTCGAGCTGGCTTGACAGAGGCAGCCCCGACCCATATTCTCATTGCCTTTTTTTTTTTTTTGGTTACCTCCCATCCGTCATCAAAAAAAAAAACACATGCCCAGCGGAGAATCACTGCTTCTGCGGCCTGCTCCTGGCTGATTTCCAGGCGACCCATGCCTGTGTGGCTATGCTTTTTGTTAAGATATTGAAAAACTCCAGTGCCAGTTGGCAAATAGCGCAGTAGTAGCTGGAATGAGTAGCGGCATTAATTAGTAATGAAAATCCGAATGTAACTGCCCTGGCTGTGGCCCCAAGTGGCCCTGAGGATGGAACATCTTTCCTGTGTCCGTGGATCTGGGTGGGGGCTGAGAGGGAGCCCCCCCGACTGCCGCCTCAGGTGTCCACTCTGCTTGGGCCAAATCAGACCACATGTCCCAGCCCTCTGGAGCCATGAGTCTTGGTGGCCCCACCGCTGGGATGAACACACCACAGCTGTGCTCCTGGAGGGAGCCTCTGCAGCTAGATCCCCGCCACCTGTCCCAGCCCTGGCCTTCCCACTCCTGCGAGTATCCATGTGAAGGCTCCCAAACCACAGGATCAGAAACCCAGATCTGCTGAATCCCTGTTCCTGGTTCTTGGCTCCCATTTTGTCTGTTGTCCTCCCCGAGATCACCCCCATGCCGGTCCCATGAGATCTGGACTTTGTCCTGTTCATCGCAGCTGAATCCCCGGCACCCAGGAGAGGCCTGCGCACGACATTAATCATGGTAACAATAATCATGATCAGGTTTCCTGTACAGCAGACACTGTTCCAAGCAATCTGCATGAACGCAATCATTGGGTCCTCATGCCAGCCCTTGGGGGAGATGTCAGCTTCCTGTCCCGGTTTGTGGATGAAGCAACAAGGCTCTGGAAAGCTCGCTCCCAAGCCTGTGCACCTCACCACGGGCTGAGCTTCTTTGAAAGACCTCCTTGGAGATCTGCATAAAGATCCATGGATGAGGATGTCCCTAACATATTTTTAATAGGGAGTTTGGCAACACCCAAGTGTCCACGACAGAAGTGGGACTTGGGTGAGGGCGGCTTACCAGCACGACAGGGCTGTCTGCGGCCTTGGGAGTCCTGGCTGAGGGATTCTCATGTTCACGGGGTGTATTTTAGTCTGTTTTGTGCTGCTATCCCAGAATACCACAGACGGGGTAATTGATAATGAACGAAATGTACGGGCCTACAGTTCTGGAGGCTGGACAGTCCAAGGCTGAGGGGAGCATGGGGTGGGACCCTCTTGCTGTGTCATTCCATGGCCCAGAGTGGAGGGCAGCAGGCAGGGGGAGGAAAGGGAGTACCCAGGAGAGGGCTGAGCTGGCCCTTTAATGAGGAACCTACTCCTGCCATAATGGCATTGATCCATTCCTGAGGGCGGGGGCCTCATCACCTCCTAGAGCCCCTACCTCCCCACGCTGTTGCTTTGGGGATTCCGTCTCCAGCACACACTTTTGGAGAAACACATTCAGACTGGAGCGTGTGGAAGATGAGGACGCACCAGCAGTGAAGAAGCAGAACGCCAGGCGTTTTTACACTGTGATTCGCATTTAACTTAAAAGCACGTAAAGAAAAGAGATTGGAAGGAAACACACCAAAATATTTACATTGGTGACAGCAGGCTTGGAGAACACAGATGAATTCCACGTTCTCCTGTATACTTTCCTCAGTGCAGTACATTTTCTACAAATATTATCTGCTACTTCCTTAAAAAGGAAAATGCAATTTCAAAACTTTGAATTCCAGATTGTGTCTCCCTGAGAAGCAGTGTTCCCTCCAAAGGTTCTCCACCCCTCACGGCTTTACACGCGCAGGTGCCCAGCAGTGAGACTCTGCACGCGGGGTCAGGATTTAGGGGCTTCCAACCTGAGGCTGGCGGCTGCTGGAGTGGAGGGCAGGGCTCTGTGTTTCAAGTGGGGAAGCCCCATGCTCCCCAAGACACAGCAGAGTGCTGGGAATCTGCCACCACGGTACCCAACTCTCCAGACCTTGCCTTGCCTCTATTTTCTTGGGGGGCTTCTCCGAAAGCCAGTTGTAAGGGCAGCGGGAGGTTGGGGGCTTAGTTCCCCAGGCCTGAGATTTGGGGACATACAAGGGCTGCAAACAGAAGGCAGCATTGCAACATCCAAGCAGTGTCTGGTGGTGCCGTAGCCCGAACTCATCTCAGACTAGGCATGGACAGGCACCTTGCTAACCTGCACCATGGAACTAACAGTGCCATAGCAGACACAAAACCAACTGTGTTCACTGGTGTAGTGCCTGGACACCACAAACGATGTGCTCACTTTCTTTGTTGTTGTTGTTGTTATTGTTTTGTTGTTGTTGTTGTTGTTTTTTGAGATGGAATCTTGCTCTGTTGCCCAGGCTGGAGTGCAGTGGAGCAATCTTGGCTCACCACAACCTGTGCCTCCTGGGTTCAAGCGATTTTCCTGCCTCAGCCTCCCCAGTAGCTGGGACTACAGGTGCATGCCACCATGCCTGGCTAATTTTTTGTATTTTTAGTGGAGATGGGGTTTCACTGTGTTAGCCAGGATGGTCTTGATCTCCTGACCTCGTAATCTGCCCACCTCGGCCTCCCAAAGTGCTGAGATTACAGGTGTGAGCCACCGTGCCCAGCCACTCACTTATTTTTATTGATTATAGAGATTATAAAGCTATTGCTTGTCTATAAAAGAAAATTTTAAAAATTATGTACATATGTATGAATACATGAACACGCATAGGTGAGTGCACGCACATAACAGAATTTGCTTATAATCCACTGGTATAGCTAATGGCTAAACTCTTGGTACCTCGAGTCATTTTCTCGTTATGTCCATAGATAAATATTTTTACAAAATGAGAATTATGGGAAATGTACTATTTCATACAATTTTTTCCTTTAATAATATATGTGGTCATTTTATGTTTTAGATTTCAGTGTGTATGGCCTAGTGATTTTCCAAAGTGTTTGGAGCCGTTTCTACTTCCATGTGCAATAAGGAGTTGGTTTCTTTGCATCCTGCCAGGACCAGATGTGGATGCACTTTACACAGCTGCCAGCTTGAGGATGGAAGAAAAGTGCATTTCATCATCTGTTATCCTGTGTTTCTGTGACCATACTGAATCCCGTGTGTCTTCTCATGCTGTTGGCTGTGTGGATCACCTTGTCTAGCTTGTTCTCACTTAAACAACTGGATGGGCTCTCTTTTCCCTTTTCACCACATTTCCTCTCGGGGCAGAGGCCATCTTCTGCCCAATTGCCTCCCACATTTCCCCAGTCTACAGCTTGTCTTTTGACACATGCTTCTTCTCTCCAGGTCATTAAAGACAGCTTTAAATAGATCCACGTGTCCTTGACAGCATTTGAGTTTCCTTCTTTAAGAAATGTATATAAACATTCTCTTAAGTTTTGGGGTAATATGGTTAGATTATTTATTACTTTCAGATTTTAGTCTATCTCTAATTTGCTTTTTAATAAAATACTCGTTCTTTTTTTTTCTCCCAGGTAGAGAGTCAAATATGGAACCAGAATAGGAAATAGCCATTCTCTTGCCAATTCATTTCTGGATGTTCGCCTGATATATATGTAAATTCAGGAATGCCTTTGAACTGACTGCTTGTCACCCTGATTTTTGCTTATGTTTTGCCTGTCCATGTGCCATTGCCACACTGTTTTGACAGTTAGAGCTTTATCATAGCCTTTAATTTCTGGTAAGGCAACGTCCTCCTCAGTTTTCATCTTCAAAATCCTTTGTCATTTACATCCTGCAAATTAGGGAGGGTAGAGAGCTTTTCTTATATCTGCCTCTTCTCAACTGCCTTCAGCTCAAAAGAATACCTGGGCCAAAGTGGTGCATTATGGAGTGGCAAATTCCAACACCCTTCAGCAGGAAAGGCTGGCCCTGAGGGACCTGGGGGGCCAGGGCCGCTCGGCAGTCCCGGCGATTGCTACCTGGTCATAGGGTCTCCCATGAATGGTAGGAGTTGCATGCATAGTAGCCTTGTGTGGACAGGGCCCTGCGTGTGGTGGCTGTTATCACCACTGTCTGCGGTCAGCGAGAGGAGCTTCCACAGGCAGAGTAAGGCTTGGGGCTGGCAGGATGGGCGAAGGGGCAGGGACATGTGTAGGGAGCAGGGCAGACGAGGTCAGGCTAGCTGGGGACAGAGAAGGAAGGTCTGGGTCCGGGTCCAGGTGCCGTGCTGAGAACTCAGCCTCTCTTGCAGGCAGTGGGTGGTCTGAGGAGAAGACTCTGCTGAGTTCTATTTGGGAAAGCTTTCTTGGGATGTGGGGAGCCCTGTCACAGACCAGGGATTCGGACATGCCAAGGACCCACTCAGAAACCTGTTTCTCTCCTGGATTGAACAAATTCTCTTTTGGTCTCCAAATTCTCTGCCCTGAGGGACATCTGTAGGGGAGGCCTCCCCCAGTCTCTGACTTCTGCTGCCTGGAGCAGTGAGCTCCTCTCGGCTTCACGGGGGCTGTGGATTTCCTCCTGAAGATGCGTTGTGCTTTCGGTGGGGAAGTTAGGCCAGGCACCTTCATACGGGAAGAAGCCCCTCGAAGGCCTGGGAAGAGCCATTGGGCCATCCATGTGCATCTCAGAGACCGCTCCCCCACTCTGGAACTACGTTTCCTGTCCAGGGTGAGGTGGAGATTGATACAGGTGAAGGGTGTGGTGGCTGGAAGGTGCTCTGTGCTTTCATTTTGCTCCTAGAAGTTTCTGCCACTTGAAGGGGTTCCCTTGGGTTCCCTTCTGAGATGCCAGTAGGGAGAGAAGCTCTTACCCAAAGACAAATGGCACAGACATGGCAACATCTGTGAGCTGGGCCTCCCCAGGCCCTTACAATGGGAAGGTGCAGTTACATCTCACTGGTACATTCTATTCCCGCAAGACGGCCCTGTGTCCACTGGCGGCCGGTTCACCGATCCTTCCTGGTGGAAGTCATTCTCGGAATGAGAGCTGCCCCCGGGTGTCTGCCTGGACACTGGGTGTCCTCTCCTGTGGACGGAGACAGAAGGTATGAGGTCAGACGCTTCTGGACAGGAAAAGGTTTTAAACACCATATACAAGTGCTCAGGCTCACTGAAGCTGATAGATTTTTGTCTTTAGAGGGCAGTTTCAGCTGCAAGTTCCCTGTGGGAATCAAGGCTCTCCAGAGGAGCAGACCAGCCAGTGGCAAGAGGAAGTCCCAGAAGAACAATGGAATAAGGTCCAGTCCGAGGGCAGGAGAAGGCTGAAGTCCCAGCCTGAGAACCATCAGGCTGCGAGAGTGAATTCTCCTTTACTCTTCCCTTTTGTTCTGGTGAGGCCTCTCCTAAAGATTGGACGGGACCCACCCACGCCAGGGAGGGCCCTCTGTTTGAGCCATCCACTGATTCAAATGCATCACAGCTGGGAAGGCCAGACCCACCTGTGAGTGAGCAGCAGACACTATGATGGAGGAGATATTCCGTCTAAAGACGTTTGGAGTGGGGAGCAGGGGTTTGGGAGTACTTCCTCGTCAGCTAGATGGGATTCTTACTATTTATTTTAAGGATAGAGTTTCAAAAGCCACTCATAGCTATTGGTCAAACACTTAGGTGGAAATGGGAGGCTTTCTGCTGGTCTGTAGATACATACTGGTCGTAGTGGCTTTTGTCTTGACCTGTATGAGGAAGGAAAAGGCCTTCAGATAAGCAAAGCCCTTCACATTCTATGGGACGACACTTCCCACTTCTTTGCATTGGGTGATCATGGATTTCAGAATAAAGGAGGGAAAAATTCATGGGCTTATTTTAGGACATGGATCAAGGAACTTGTAATTAGATGACAATCCCATGCCCCGTGTCAGTGAAAAAGAGACAAACTCTAAAATATTTGAAGGGATTTATTCTGAGCCAAGCATGAGTGACCAGGGCCTGAGGCACAGTCTTAAGAGGTCCTGAGGACATGTGCCCAGTGTGGTTGGGTCACAGGTTGGTTTTACATATTTAGGGGACAGAAGTTACAGGCAGACATCAATCAATGCATGCAAGGTGTACATTGGTTAGCTCTGGAAAGGTGGGACAGCTTGAAGTGGAAGCTTCTAGGTCATAGGTGGACTCAGAGATTTTCTGATTGGCAGTTGATTGAAGGAATTAAGTTATTATGTAAAGATCTGGAATCAATAGAAAGAAAGGAATGTCTGGGTAAAGATAAGGGGTTGTGGAGACCAAGGTTCTTATTATGTAGATGAAGTCTCCAGGGAACAGGCTTCAAAGGGAATAGAGGGCAAATGTCTCTTATCAGACCTAAAAAAGGTGTCAGACTTGGTTAATCTCTCCTCCATCGGGAAAATTAGATGACAGGAGGGCATCTTTCTGGAAAGGGAAGGGAATTCTTAGAACACAGATTTTCCCCATGAGAGACCACTTTGTGGGGCCATTTCCAAATATGTCAAAGAAATATATTTTGGGGTAAAATACTTTGAGTTTTTTCAGGGCCTGCTGTCTGTCACGTGATCATGTTTGTCAGGTTGGAATTGGTACCTTATTGCTACAAAGAGTCTGTTTTTTCAGTCTTAAGATCCTCGTTTTAATGTGAATGCCAGCCAGCTGTGCCTGACTTCCAAAGGGAGGAGGGTAGAATGAGGCATGGCCTGAACTAGTGTTTCAGGCTTACTTTGGAATCCCCTTGGCTGAGAGGAGGGATCCATTCGGTTGGTTGGGATCTTAGGATTTTATTTCCGGTTTATGCAGGTGTGCTGGGATCACCTTCCCATGCCATCTCCTTCTGGTTCCACATCCCCCGCTGTGTCCCCAGGAAATGGCTACCTGTGAAAGCAACCCTGGAGAATACATTTTGACAATAAAATAAAGCTAGGAACAGTTTTCCCTGCCTTTTCAGATTAGGGCATGAGAGGATCTTTCCAGCAGGGGCGTTGGAAACATTCATTCCCCTCTTGCAGCTTCTCTGTCTTCCTCAGTAGGTGGTGGGGCTGGTCAGGTAGACACTGCGTGGCCTCGTTTGGCAGCCGCGCACATTGTTCTGCAGCCGCGCATCTCCCCACAGCCATGCATGTCGTCCTGCAGCCGTGCGTCTCATGGGCCTGCGAGGCTTTGCCGATCCCTCCCCTCCCAGTCTGCTCCCGTGTGTGGACTCAGTGCTCTCTGGATCTCTGCTATGGGCAGCCCTGGCCTCCAGCTGCAGGAGCCTGAAAGACAATGAGCCTCCTTCCAGCAGAGCTTGAGTCCACGACGGGCTCTGGATGCCCAACTCTAGAGTGATGGAGAGACCTCCCAGGTCCACGTCCAGGCACCACGTGCAGGGAGCAGGTCTGGGGCATCCCTCACCTGCAGGCAGGGGCCTGGCTCCACTTCCAGGCCGGCCAGGAGCACGTGGCGTGGGAACCTCCTTGAGGAATGGCCCGGGGATGCCTTTTAGGGAGCGGAAAGCTCTGTGGCTTGATGAAGGGCCGTCGCTGCAGGAACCCTCAGAGCAGCCCTGAGCTCTTCCCAGAGGCACTTTCGGTTTTGCGACGCGAATTTGCTCTGAAGCTTTGAAACGCTTTCTTGTGAAGAGAGGGGGGCTGATGTGGTACAGCTACGTAACAGAAGCGGCGGTTTGGCTTTTCCCACGAGAACTTTCTGAGAAATCTGCTAACCGCCAACAAATGAGGTGCGGATTCAGCCCGCCATCTCGGGCGTGAAGGTCCCAGGGCGGGGGCTGCTTCCTGAGAGCGCGGGGGCTGCTTCCTGAGAGCGCGGGGGCTGCTTCCTGAGAGCGCGGGGGCTGCGAGCGCGCCAGGCTTCTTCCCTACCCTGAGCATGACTGCCCACCTGCAGCCTCCCCAGCCTCACCCTGCAGCCTCCCCGGCTCCACTGCACCTTCAAAGCTGTTCTGATGTTTGCAACAGACCAGTCTCCCATCAGAGCCCTCCTTGCGAGGGCCGATGTAACAATGTGGACAGAAGTAAATCTCTTGGTTCCATCCCATTTTGTGAAGGTTCTGGTGGAGGTCAGCATCAGAACAGAACCAAAGCTATGGGAATTTTTTGGATCTGAGGTTGTGAAGTGATGAGGTCTTCTTTAGGTGTTTTTTAGGGAGCCTAAGAACCCTGTTTCAGACAAAACACGGAACGCTGCCCCAGGAGAGATGCGAGGCGGAGAAGAAATGCCTGGCTATGCAGACCCTGTGTATGTTGGACGCTGCACCGGGCGCCGGGCGCCGGGCAGAGCAGGGAGCGTTCAGTGTCTCATCTCAAGGGCCCGGACCTCCAGCACAGACACAGGCACTGGTCACGCCAGAGGGCAGAGCCCACAGGGAGAATTCCCGGCCCCAGCACTGCCATCTGCAGCCTCTGCTCATCACAGACCCTGCTTGGGCCTCAGGCTGCTGGGAGGCGTGGCTGAGCTTGGGCTTGCCTGGGCCTGTGCCCCGCTGGACTGCCAGATCATGGGGGTGAGTTTGGGGACAAAGAGGGGCCGGATCCACGGACCCTGTGAGAGTGGGAAGAGAAGAAGATGGCCATGGAGGGAGGGCAAAGTGGAGGGGTAAAGAGGCAAGGAGGCCCCGCTAGCCCCAGGCCCCACGTGGCCACCCTCCCTCACACTGGTGTCTCCAGGGCACCCATCTCCTGCCCCAGTACAGCGGCCTCTCCCACGGCCAATCCCCTCGTGAGCTCAAGGTGGCTGCAGCAGCCCCGGGGCTCATATACTGTTAAAATATCCAAAGGCAGGAGGATCAGCCAGGGCTTGTTCTTCTTGGGTTTCTCTTAAGATCCTTGAGAAACTGCACTAGGGCGGCCGGAGCCTGCGCACACCTTGTTGCCAGAGTCACTACGCAGGCCTGCACTGGTCCTGGTGAGGAACCGGGCTCCGGGGCAGCTGAGACTCTGTGTTTCCTCCACTGGGCAGGCCATGTGTGGGTGGGCGTAGGCACTCTGTGAGGAGGAGGATGGAGCTGTGTGTTGTGTAGGCGGCAGTGAGAGGTGTCTGTGGCAGAAACCGGGGCTCTGCCACTGAGCCCCGACGAGGGGGAGCTCACAAAGGGGCCCTCCCTGATTTCGAATCACTCAAATAGGTAAAATTCCTTCACCTAAGTCAATTAAACAATAGTTCCCCCATAGTTAAACCTGAGGTGTCCCCCAGATCCTGGATCTTTCCATGGCTTTGAACCACATCCTTCCCTGGCCTGGCTTATCTGCAGAACTGTCACTGTGCATCTCTTGCAGACAGGCCACTCACCGTCTATTTTTCCAATCCCTCTTTCCTCTCTGTGTGGGAGTGATAAATCACAGCTCTGACTCAATTTCCCCACCCGTGGGGGGTGGGTGGTGGCATTTCCCCAGGCTCTACAGGGCAGGCGTGTTGACCCGGGGAGGGAGTTGGTCTTGGAGGTGTTCTGTCTGCACACGGGAACCGAGTCTTGTCGGCTGTGTGTGTTGCTTGGACTGAACCCATGGGTTGTGAAGGAAGCAGATGCTGGGTCCAGGGACCGGCAGAGCATGTCCCGCCACCCTCGGGGTCCTGTGGCCCACGATTTTCTGTTGTCGCCTGCAGAACCACAAGAACTAATTTATTTGAACACAGCCATGTAATAAAGTATTTAAACGACTGTAGCATTCTCCCTATTTTATTTGTTCCTCTTGGAGCTTATGACAGATAACTCAGATTTCATGAAATATATATTTTAAATGTCTTTCCCCACCGAAAGAGCAATTCCCTGGCATGTTAATTAGATGGGAGAGGGGAAACGTGACCACAAGAGCATATTTATAATGCACCTTATTAATCACCGACTGTTTCCAAGAAAATAATTATGCTGGACAAATGATGATGTTTTGCTCTTCTGTCTCTCCATTTACTCAGAACTCTGGTGCTTGCTATTTGGCATTGACTAATTATTCTTCTTAGAAAGACAGATTGTTTGTAACTTGTCTCATAAACATTTTTTTGCTAATATGTCTCCCAGGAAGCTAAATGGGGGAAGTGTGTTGCATCTCTGAAGACCTCCGGACAGGCAGTCGCCGTCCTCTGGGGGCGAGGAAGGCCAGGGCGACCACCTGGGCAGAGGGTCCAGGGTGGGGCTGGGGGCAGGGTCTTTGCTGGGAAGGGCCCCAGCCATGCAGAAACGTGGGTTCCCAGGGGGTCCCTCCAGCCACCTGTTTTTGGTACCAGAGGAGCTGCAAAGTCCAGGCACCCAGAATCCCAGAGACCTGGCTGGGCGGAGTCTGTCTGTGTCCACCTCCCTGGCCTCATTCACGCCCGACGAGGCTCCAGCTCCCACAGGCAGGGCCAGTGGCATCCAGGTGCTGGCTTTCTTCCCTCGGCTTTAGGGCGAGGCCAGACAGCCTCGAACAGCCTTGATCGTGTTCCAAATATAAGCAAAAAAGAGACAAAACACTTTATTTTGCATTTCTCAACTGAAGCCGCTTTAAAATCTACCCTATGGGAGTTCTCTTTACAGACCCTTGGTTCCTTTTCAAAAAAAATGGAAAAAGAACAACCAATTAGGCCCAGTTTGTCAAAAGTTTGTCACTATGTGGAGCATGGGGCCCTGGGTGGGTTCCCAGACCTGATGGACATGGGTTGGTGGCTGCTGCTGTGGAAGATTCTCTGTCTCACCCCACCCAGGAACAGAATCCACACAGCAGAAGCTCTGGAACCGGTGTTTGTGGAAACTGACCAACGCCGCCCAGTCCTTCTGCTTCTCAGTCAGGGGTGGGAGCCAAGGGATTCGGGGCCCTATGGATAGAGGAGCCATGCCTCTCTCTGCAGAAATCCAGAGATGGAGGTGCCCACCTGCTGGCCTGGGCTGGGGAGGGCGGGCCTGGAGGGGTGGGCACAGGAGGTGAGGGGCTGGCTGGGCTGAGAGCCCTGGGACGGCAGAGAACACGCCTCCTCTTCTGGGTGCCCCTCATGCCTCATCCGAGGCCTGCACACAGTCGGTGCCAAATCAGTGATGTGAAAGAAAAAATCATGGACCTCGCTTCCCCTCCTGTGTTCTTCCCGCCCCCCCCCGGGAAGGGTGGCCGGGGTGATCGCTATCCTCTCAGTGGCTGGGTGGCCCAGTGTCTGGAGAGGGGAGGTGCCCCTGCCACCACAGCTCCCTGGCCTGCCAGCTTCTGTGCCCTGCACCTCCCTCTGCCCTTCATCAAAGGCAGGTCCTTGTCACCGAGGCACGGGACCACCCACGCGCCATCCAGAGGCCAGTCCCAGGCTTGTCGCACGCCCTCCTGCTCCTCACACCACTGAGGCTTGGCCCGTGGCCATGCCCCAACAGCTGGGCCCCAACCCCCTGCATCACCACCCCAAACTCCGGCCTTCCCACCAGATGGTTCAACCTGGGGCCCACGAGAGCAGTGGGTGCACCTGCATTTCTGGCCCTGCCCACGTCCCCGGGCCAGTGAGTGTTGCCTCTGGCTGGAGTGGGTGCTTCCTCCTCAGGTCTCCCGTTAGCAGAGAGGACACAGCCCGGGCTCACCTTGCTGCCCCTGCAGCATTCAGGCACATCCTGTTCACGTCAACCAATCAGCAGATCACACAGAGCAGCACAAACACCGAGAGAGCCTTTCTGAGTGCAAACACTCTGACGTCACGCAGACTCACGCCGCCTCCCAGTGACCCTGTGCTAACACGCTGACATCACGCAGACTCATGCCACCTTCCAGTGACTCTGTGCTGAGCATGCTGATGTCATGCACTAAACACGCTGATGTCACACAGACTCACGCCGCCTCCCAGTGGCCCTGTGCTAAACACACTGATGTCATGCATTAAACACACTGATGTCATGCAGACTAACACCGCCTCCCAGGGACCCTGTGCTAAACACGCTGATGTCACGCAGACTCACACCGTCTCCTAGTGACTCTGTGCTAAACACGCTGATGTCACACAGACTCACGCCGCCTCCCAGTGACTGTGTGCTAAGCACTGAGTGAATGTGGAGTCATCACATGGCTGTGCGCCCTGACATGAGAGCCTGCGTCATCTGGGGTCCTTCAAGCTGCCCGGAGAGGCCCTCTTCGGGAGGCCTGTGGTCTTCGCCTTTCCTGGCTCTGAGGTTGACAAGTCAGGGTTCCTCTTGCTTGGCTGGGCCTGAGCCTGCCCTGCCTGGAAGGTGTCTTGGAGGCCGGTGGTACCAAGGAGAACAGGAAATGCTCGGCATGTTTGTTTATTCTCCTGAATCTCCCTGCGAGCCTCGACAAGGGGTCTGTGGTGGGGACACAGGCAGCGCCCGGGCCGTCTCCCTAGGCCTCTGTGCAGTGGGTGGGAAGGTCTCTGAGCTCTGTTTTCGGAGGAAAGAATTTCAGGGCGTCTGGAGAAGAAAGCAGCCCAGGGAGGCGCAGGGAGGGTTCCTTCTCTCCAGCCCAGTGAGGTTTCTTTTCTCTCCAGTGCCCGCCAGCGCCTGGGAGTCCCAGCACAGAGGGTGCTTTTGCTGATGACCGGTCAGCCCCCGCCCAGGGATGGGGTCACCCTAAACTGACCGTGTGGCTGTCTGGGCTGCAGCTGGGAGCCAGGCTGAAAGGAAGCGCCCCTGGGCCCTGGTTTCCCGTCTCCAGGGTGTTTCCATCTCCTGCTGCTCCCTCTCACCCCTGGGACCCGAGGTCTGCCCCACCCGGATCCGGGTCCATGCACCGAGTCCCACAGCCCTTCCTCCTCCCTGCTGGGAGAAGAACGGCTTCAATTAGATGCAGCAGAAATATTAATCCAACTTCAGCTCTCCAGGTTTCTGCTGGGTGTCTGTGATGTGTGAGTTGGAGCTGAAATGGAAGGAAACGCAGGTTGAAGGAACAGCTGTTACACCTTTCTTATTAAATGAGGAACCGTTAACATGGTTTTCTTTACAGCCAAACAGATTAAAAATGGATGAGAGAGGAACTTGGTTACAAATTTAAGTGGAAACAAACAAACAAAAAATCTTAAACCAGGAATGGCCTGGACTGCACTATTATCAGTGAGGGGCTTAATTCATTTCCAGAACTCAGGTGCTGCCCCAGATGTTCAGGATGCACTGACTGTGCGCTGCTCACACATTCAGAGGGAGACGAGACTGCCTTCCTTCCGGGGCTCATGATTTACTCATAGTAAACGACTTATTTATTGATAGCAAGCAGTGGCCAGCACTGAAGCAGACGCGCAATCTCATTTCGCTTGCACCGTTCTGCAAGGGAGGCACCAGTGCCACCCCATTTTCAGATGAGGGACTAGCTAGCTGGTTCCCCAGCTTGTTAGGGTCAGCGTTAGGGCTTGAATTCAGGTCTGACCACAAAGCATGACAACTGTGTCCTCTTCCTCCCCTTGGGAATGGCAGGGGCTCTCCCTGCACCCTCCAGGGTGCTTGGCAAACACTATGAGCATCCTTGCATTTTGAGAAGCTCTAGAGAGAAGCTCTAAGGCGGTACAATTTTGCGTGTTGCTAAATCCTGCTTGGAGAAAGCTGCCAATAGGGTTTCACGTTTGTAGGTGTTTATCGGAGATGTTGATTGACACTTCCTCCTTTTATGGGTAGGATACATGGTTTTACGTGTCCTAAGGATACTGGGAATCGATGCAGACACTGGGCTTTTGCACTGGAAGATTCTAATGCGTCTCCTCCGTGCCGCAGGTGAGCGGTTTCCCCGTGTTTTGATTTTCTCCTTGTTCACTTTTAGCTTGTTCCAGCTGCCAGGCTGAGAACACCTTACGTCCCTCCCTCCTGAGAGCCGGTTCCTCATGGCTCCTCACACTTCCTAAATGTTTAATTGTGGATTCTCCATGGCGTGTCTCAGCCCACAAAGTGGTTGTACCTTGGTTTGAATTGATCCTCGTGTCACCATAGAGTTTCTTTCCCCATTCAGCACAGTTTGCTGTGGACGTCATTTAACATCACGCCGGGTGGCTCTGGCTTTTCTGCGGGTTGGTTTCTGCTGCGCTGAGTTGCTGCCGCTTGCTGTCTGCCCCTCAGCCTTCCTCTGTGGTTTGGGCTCCGGCTGCCTCTGCAGCAGCTCAGGATATTGGCATGATTAACACCAGCGGCGCAGGGGCCAAACCCCACCGACAGCATAGGTGCCTCCAGAGCCGGCTCCAGGCCCCAGACTGGGACCCTCACCCACATTAACGCGTGACACCCCTGCAGTGCCTCTGAGTTGTGATGTGATATGGATAAACATGATCGTCATTACTGTGCCTCCTGTTTTCCTTTTGTGGAAATCGAGGCACAGAGAACAGGTGACTTCCCCAGGGCAAAGCAGCCATGTGGGGCCCTGAAGCAGCTGCCCAGAGCCTCCACCCCACACGTCCCCTCGCCCATGGCATCGGTGACATTTTCTGTCTGATTTCACTCAGTGGGTTCATCTTTTCTCTCTAGGTGGGACAGTCTGTGCCTTTTAGTTGTGTTTTGGTAATAGAAGTGTGTGGTTTGGGTCTCGCCCTATTTTGTTTTCTATTTACTGTCTCCCATTTCTTCTCTTTCTTTTGGGACAGTCCTTGGGAGTCTCGGCTTGTGTGTGCTGTGCTGCTTGTCACCTTTAAACAGTCCGGACACTCCACTGCTTGTTACATTCAACTAAAAACTAACTTGTATTCAAGATGGTGCTTTGAGCCCTGTTGGCTTTGAGAGTGTTCTCTGCTCCAAACATTTAGGATGCGAGATGACGTGAAGAAAGTGAGAACAGAAAATACATGTGCACCGCAAACATCCACGGCGAACGGGAAGCACGCAGCCCTCTGTGGGCTGCAGCGGACAGATGCCCAGCGCCGTGTGAGGGCCAAGGTGGGGCCCAGGGTCTGGGCGTGGTCAGGAACCGCCCAGGAGGGGAGGGGCCATGTCCACCACCACAGGGGCCGCGCTAGGTTACGCCTAAACCTAGAGCCCTGTGGAGCAATTCCACTTTCTAAAAGAACCTGAAACCTGGTGAAACTGCCCCGAGTGTGGGCTGTGCTGCTTGGGGCAGGAGAGAGGGGATGCGATGCACAGCAGGGCATGGGCAGGTGCCTGCTGTTTGCATGGCTGAAGACAGAAGGTCGGGGTATTGTCTCAGGGTCCTTCGTCCCTGGAGCTTCGAGAACCTCAGGCCAAGAGGCCACCGTGAGCCCCACCAGGCCAACCCCACTCACCTGCCCTTCTTGCTCTTCACTTCCATCACCCGGGACTGGGACAGCCACTTGCGTTTCTGCCTCCCATCCTCCAACAGCTTCTTCTCTGCCAGCTCCCCCGAGGCTTTCTCCTTAGATGCCACCTGGAGGTAAGAAACTTGCAGCCAAGACCCTGTGCAGAGGCTGTGCTCTGCGGGGGCCTCTGCCTCTGCCCAGTGGTCCTGGAGGAGAGGGTGGCTGGCTCCCTGTCTGCAGGGTGCTTTCTCCCTAAAGGGTGAACCACGCCAGGGGGATTCAGCCGCAGCTTGTGGAGATGTGTTCATGCGTCAGTCAGGGAGTAGCGAATAATATCTTTCCAGCCACATGGAGCTTGGTGTGTGTCATTGTAGGCAACACGGGCACATCACGTATTTTCATATCGAAGAGAGGAAGGCGCACAGCTTTTTCCAGTCTGAAAGAGATCTTTTCAGACTATGCCCTGGAAGTAGGGTGCTCACTGGCTACTTTATCTCGGTGTTGCAGTAACTCTACAAGGCCACGGCCTCAGCAAAGAACACTCCTCTTGATACATTTAGGTTTGAATTTCCACACGCAAGTCATTTTAGGTTCTTAGTTGCTTTCTTCATGTAAAGGGAGGATTGCAAAAATGTTGTTGAAATGCACGCGGTCATTTCTGCTTTGGAGACTCTAGAAGCACTCTGAAAAGATAATAGTGATTTTTAAAACGAACTCTGTTGGCTGTAGAATGATGCTTCTGTTTGTGCTTCCTGTTGCCATGGATACCGCCAGGAAAAGCTCCAACTACCCCAGGGCTATGTGTCCGTCTCCATCCATGAAATAGCTGCCGAAAACTCCCAGCTGGGGGCTTGCTGCCAGGACACGGCTTTCCAGGGGCAGCAGCATCTTCCTCTGCCCTTCTAAACAAAGGAAACCCGGGGGTGCGTCTGCCCAGGGGGCTCAACCCAGGAGAGAATCTGGATAGTCATCCGGCTTACACCGAATCTACCCAGGAATGAGGCCTAGAAGGGGCTCCATGAATAAGTACCTACCTTCTCCTACTGTCATACTTTGTCTGCATGTAATTCTGCACGTGTCTGTTGGATGGATGACTGGATGAATGGGTAGATGGATGGGTGGGTGGAGGATGGATGGATGGAATGGGTGGGTGGATGAATGGATTGATAGATGGGTAGGTGGATGAATGTATGTATGTATGGATGGATAGGTGGATGGATGAATGGGTGAATGAATGGACGGATGGATGGGTGGGTGGGTGAATGGATGGGTGGATGGATGGATGAATAGTGAATTGATGGATGGGTGGATAAATTGGTGGATGACCCACATAGTTTTGGGCTGGAAAACCAAAGCATATATTGAGATCTCCCCCTCCGCCTGCAGTGAGTTTTCTCTCTTGGCATTCCATCTTTCCCCCATGCCAACCCTAAGGTGTATTTCTGTGTTGCACGTTGCTTGCTGTGCAGACACTATCCCCTAGTAAGGAAGAGGAAGGCAGAGCCAGCCTTCATCCCATAAGTCAGCATTGACTTTCAAAAGTAAGATTTTTTAGTGAAAGCAGGTACAGCAGCCTGAAATCCATAGTGCTTTTGATTTGCCAAGGCCAATCATTGGAAGGAGATAATTTCTTTTTAAGTTATCTGAAAGTTTGCTTACAATGTAAGAATAGCTTCTCCATCCTCCTCATCCTCCCAGGCAAGCCTGTGGAATTTTCAGAAAAGGGAGAGTCATCAGAGGGGAGAGGACTGGGTGCTGGTGAGCATCCTGGAAAGTGCCCAGCACAACTTCTGCCTGGCTGAGCGCCCGTGTGTGTGTGTGTATGTGTGTGTGTGGTATGTGTGATGTGTGTGTGGATGGGGAGTGTGTTGTATTCATGGCATGTGTGTGGTATGAGTGTGTTGTGTGTGTGGTGTTTAAGGACATGGTGGGTATGTGGTGTGTTGGGGTGTGCGTGATGTGTATGCTGTTTGTGTGGTATGAGTGTGTTGTGTATGTGTGTGGTGTATGTATGATGTGTGTGGTGTTTGAGTATATGGTGTGGTGTGTGTGGGGGGGGTGTGGTGTGTGTATGGTAGGAGTGTGTTGTGTGTGTGTGTGTGCTGTGTATGGTGTATGTGATGTGTGTGTGGTGTTGGAGTATATGGTGTGGGGGGTGTGTGTGGGTGTGTGGTGTGGGTATGGTGTATGTGTGGTATGAATGTGTTGTGTGATGTGTTTGTAATGTCCCAGTTAGGGTTGACTATCTAGGGAAAAACATAAAGGCTGACATATTGTAGCTAAGGAGGATTTAACAGGAATTCAAGGCTGGTTCAACATTGAATAATTGACCAGTGTAACTTACCATACCGAAAAGGATATGATCATCTCAATTCATAAAGAAAATGCATTTGAGAAAATTTGATATTCATTTATAATTAAAAAAAAACCAAAACAATTAGAAAAATAGGAATAGAAGGAAATTTCCTTAAACTAATAAAGGCCATTGTGTTAGTCTGCTCAGACTGACAGAAGCCACAGATTGGGTGGATTAAACAACAGAAATTTTCTCACAATTCTGGAGACTGTGAGCCAAGATCAAGGCTCCAGTACAAGGCTGGTTTCTGCTGAGGGCCCTCCTCCTGGCTTATAGGTGGCTGTCTTCTTCTTCTTCTTCTTCTTTTTTTTTTTTTTTTTTTTTTTTTTTTTTTTTTTTTTTTTTTTTTTTGAGAAGGAGTCTCGCTCTGTCACCAGGCTGGAGTGCAGTGGTGCAATCTTGGCTCACTGCAACCTCTGCCTCCCAAGTTCAAGCAATTCTCCTGCCTCAGCCTCCCAAGTAGTTGGGATTACAGGCATGCATCACCATGCCTGGCTAATTTTTGTATTTTTTAGTGCAGACGGAGTTTCACCATGTTGGCGAGGCTGGTCTCAAACTCCTGACCTCGTGATCCACCAGTCTTGGCCTCCCAAAGTGCTGGGATTACAGGCATGCACCACCGCGCCTGGCCAAGTGGCTGTCTTCTTCATGTGTCCTCACGTGTTCTTTCCTTTGTGTGTGTGTGTGTGTGTGTGTGTGTGTGTGTGTGTGTGTGTAGAAAGAGAGAGAGAAAGTCTTTTTTGCCTCTCCCTCTTCTTATAAGGACACCAGTCTTATTAGATCAGGGCCCCACCCTTACAACCTCATCTAACCTTAATACAGTAATATTCAGGGTTAGGGTTTCAATATGTGGATTTTGGGGGGACATAATTCAGCCTGTAACAGGCATTTATAAAAAATCTCTGGTTATCATGGTCTACAACGGTGAGAGAATAAATGCTTATCTTAAAGATGGAAAACGAGGCAAGGATGTACCAGATAGGGCTTGGCTCAGTGTCCCCACCCAAATCGCATGTTGAATTGGAATCTCCAGTGATGGGGGAGGGACTGGGTGGGAGGTGATTGGATCCTGGGGGCGGATTTCCCCCTTCTGTTCTCGTGACAGTGAGTGAGTTCTCATGAGATCTGATGGTTTAAACGTGTGAGGCTCTCCCCACTTCGATCTCTCTCTCTTGCCACCATATGAAGATGTGCTCACTTCTTTTTGCCTCTGCAATGATTTCTCAGGTAGTTCTTTACAGCAGTGTGAGAATGAACTAGTATATACCACAAATATCCTACATCCTGCTGGAAATTTTAGCAGTGAAAAATGTAATGGAAAGAAATAAAAAGATATATATTTTGGAAAGGAAAGAACAAAATTATCTCTTCTCAGAAATAACTGGTCTTAGACAAATAAGTTCATTAAGCAAGATTGCAAAATACAAAGTCAGTTTATAAAAATGACCTGTACATCTGTATACCAGCAATGCATAATTGCAAGTCAAAAATTTAAAAATACACGACTATTTACAATAAACTAGAAGAGTGGTACGTATGTCTAAATCTCACAAAATACATGCAGGATCTGTAAGGTGAAAACTATCAAACACTGGTGAAAAAATTAAGAAGACATCAGTATGTGAAGAAGTGAGCCATGTTAATGAGTTAGAAGATCAATCCTGTGAAGATGTTGGCCTCCTGAAACTTATCTGTCTGTTTAACACAATCCCAGTTAAAATTTCAGTTATTGTAGAAATCACTGAGTGGATTGTAACATAATGTTACAAAGTAACAAGTGTAATGTAACAATGTAATGTAAATGTAAACATAAAGGCGTGAGGACTCCAACAGTCAAAACAAGTTTGTGAAGGAGAGCTACTGGGAGAGTCAAATCACCTGTTTCTGGACTTACTCTAAAACTGCAATAGGAAATGCAATGGTATTGGTAAAAGAATAGAGACACAGATCGATTGATTAGAGCAGAGAGTCCATATATAGACCCAGACGTGGATGGTCAATTGTTTTGTGCAATGGTACAAGAGCAATCCAAGGAAAAAAGGATGGCGTTTTCTGCAGTGATGCTGATGGCACTGAATGTCCATAGGCAAAAAAAAGAACCTGGACCCATACTTTGCACCCCTACAAAAATCAGCTCGAGAGGTTCGTGTTGGCTGTATTTGTTGCCAAGTTGGTCTTGAGGCCCCTCTCTGGAGATCGGCTATAAACTCTAGTCCTTCTCTGATGGGGCCAGGGGTAGCGGGCAGTGGGTGTTTACAGGCTGTCTCTCAGGGGATTCTTCTTTATCCTCGGTAGCAGAAGGCCTGATGCTCAAGTGCCCAACCTGTGACCAGGTGTCCCTCTCTCAGGACACTTGTTTATCCTGCAGATGCCCTGGGGGCTCCTTTTGGACCCGTGTCCAGTTTATTCCCACAAGACTAGACAGCCACTCCCTGGGAGAGTGCTGGCTGGGAGGAGGGTTCAGTGGTGTCAGTCAGGTGAGGCACGTGGGAGCCGGCGCAGCACAGCACAGCACGTGGAATCACAGAGGCCATGTGTGCCTCACAGAGCCAGAGAGGAGAGGGCAGCATGGCCCACAGGGCAGGGGAGTGGGGAGCCGTGAGAGCCGTCAGGACCCGTTCAGCCAGGGCGTGGGGAGAGAGGGACTGTGGGCCAAGGCCTTTGCTGGGGCCTGGGGCATTATCCAGGCAGCTTCCTGGCCCCGGGAGTTCTATCTGGTGCGTTTGGAGCAGGCAGGCACAGGCTCCGTGGGGGCGCGCTGGGACTGAGGGGTCACGGTGATGTCTGTGCAGGCTACGTGGGTGTAGGGGTCAGGAGTGAGTCACGTGGGCTGTGACCAGCTGTCCTATAGGGAGTTGGACACCAGGGCCAGGGCCACAGTCTGCAAAACATGTAGGATCCCCTAAATATAAGAGAAAAAGACAAGTAAGACCAGCAGAAAAACTGGCAGAAAAGAAGCGACAGGGAGTTTGACAGAACAGAAACCACGCCTGGGGGGACGTGTGAGCAGACCCTCAGCTCCTGAGTTAACTAGGGCAGTGCGGGGTCAGCCTGCAAGGAAACATCATCCCACTGCAGGCCCAGCGGACACTCAGCAAGGAGGACAGCTCTGCGCTGCCCATGGGACAGGAGTGGCTGCAGCCACAGGGGGAAACACAGGTTGTCATCAGCTGGTGAAATGAGGGGTCCGAAGATCCCCTGAGTCCTGGAGGTGTGCGTACGGCGACTCGCAGGTCTGCACGGGAAGGTGTGTGCGGGGCTGGTCCTGGCAGCACCATTCGTGACAGCAGATGCTGGACACAGCCTTGGTGTCCTGTGACCAGAAAATAAGCATGAGATCATTGTGTGGCCACTCCACGCAATGGCACTGAGTAAACTCGGCTGTGTAGACAGACATGGCCGGGGCTCAGGGACGTGTGGCTGGGTGGAGAGAGGAGAGGGCAGTGGGCACACAGTTTAGATGGCATTCACAGAATCAGACACCTGAAGTCAACGGCTTGGGGTGCACACGTGTGCTGGGTGATGCCCTGTAGCTCCGGTTTGGGGTTAACGTGGGTGGGAGTGAGGGTGCCTGTCGAGGGACGGGGAGAGGGGCTTCGGAGACACGGAGGCAGGCTGTGGGGGAGCCGCCGGTGCGTGTCTCCACCCGTCACAGTTGTATCAAGATCATTCTTTGAAGGGCCTCTGTCCTGCTCCCCCCAGGACTCCTATAGGTGGCCCCTCAACCTGGGGCTGTGCTGCGTGTGATCCCGTGCCCTCCTCATGCAGGGGAAAGACGTGCTTTCTGGAACCTTTGGATAGAAAAGATGAGACCCAGGTAGGGTCTGATGAAGTGGAGCAGAGACCTTCGATGGCACATGTGAACAGCTGCGTTTCTGCCATGCGCAGCGGGGTGACACCAATGGCACGCAGCAATGAAACCGACTCCAAATGTTCCTTTTGTTTCAAGCTCTAAGGAAATTACAGACATAAGTACAGTTACATTTTACCAAAACAACCCCAATGTGACCCTAGCTGTGCTCCCGGGGCACGTGGGGCTGTGTGGGGTGCGATGGAGGGAGGCTGTGACCGGAGGCTTCAGGGACCTCACTGTGCTGCCTGTCCTCGGGATGTCCCGGGGGCAAGTCCCCAACAGGCCCGGTCCTGGGGAAAGAGCGCAGCCCTCAGCACAGTCCTTGCCGCCTGGACAGGAGCAGGGCCAGGGATGCTTCCCCATGACAGGAGGGAGAAGGGATGAGCAACAAACCAGGAGGCTGCGTCTCACCCCAGACGTGGATCGTTTGAGCCCGGAGATGAGCGAGTTAGCCCGGAAATGACTAAGCTAACATTTCAGGGAGTTTCCTCTTCCTCGGGCCACCAAGTGTGTAGCCTGAGAACCGGATCTGTTGCCTGCCCTGGGCACAAGGGGAGGTGCCTCCCGGCTCTTCCCAGGATGACCTTCCGGGAACAAGGGGAGGCGCCTCCAGGCTCTTCCCAGAACGACCTTCCAGGCCTCTGGGATGAGCGTGTCCCCAGAATCTGCTCTGTTCAGCTTCATCCAGGTCTTTGCCTCTGAAGGTGAGTCCGAGTTCGCCTTCACACCACAGCCTGGCTGAGCGGAGTCTTGGTGCCCCTGGCAGCTGTTCATCCCCATCACTGCCAATTCCCTCCCAGGGCACTCCCTTCTGCCCGGATCCTGTGACAGTCCTTGACATGACTCCGAGGCACTGCCTGAGGCTCCATTTCACAGCAGTCTTGGGCCCTGCCACGTGGGCTGCAGCCGTGGTCAGCTGGGTGTCCCAGACCCTTGGCACGGGTCATTGCTGTCCTGGCTGTGGGGAGATGAGCCCGCAGCAGGAAGTTTGGGAGAGTTTCATTTGCGCTGGTCACCCTGCGTGGGCAGCAGACGCACGGGGCAGGCTGGCCACTTCCTGTGGTCTGGGGAGACACACTCACCCCACACACTCCCTGGCCGATGGCCTCGCAGAGCCCGACCCCGGACCTGTGCGCAAAGCATCCTCTTGGTCACGTCCATCGATCACCTTGCCTGATTCTGCTGTTCCGGTGAAGGAGCCTTCTCAATCGGGACGCCCCGGTACTAATTATAGCACAGATTGCGTGGGGAATTCGGCGGCCTGCACTGTGGCAATCCAGATTAAGCAATTAACCTTGATGTCACTGTAATTATTAAGATGCGTTAGCAAAATGAACTAATTTCCCCACAGGACGTTGAACTGAAATCAACTTCCACTCTTTAAGATGCCAAAATAGGAAATGTTAATGGAAAATTATGTGCGAATGTTTAATAAATCTCCCAGGCCCGTGGCTCCTTGTGAGTCTGGGCTGTGGCCCGGTTCTCAGGTGCTCACAGGTGACGACTGAGTGGCTGGGGCAGGCACCCATGTGGGGACGGGATGCCGCACCCGTGGACTCCAGGGGCCAGGAAGAGGATCCTTCAGCGACCTGCCTGGGAACCTGGAAGCTTCCACAGGGCAGGAGGGTGCGTTCTGCAAACTGTACCGTGCAACCGTGAGGGCGGCTGCTGCCCAGCACGCCCGCAGGCCCCGAGGCTCCCGTGCTCCGTCCACATCTTCCTGGCTTCCCTCCCACAGACTCATGAGGGTGGCCTGGTGCCTCTGATTCACACGGGCTCCCCTGTTCCCCTGACCTCAGCCACCTGCCTTGAGATCCCCGGTGGAGCCCAGCACTTGCCCTCAGGGTTAGGCTTACGTGGGAGGCGGATTGTGAACCTTTGCACCTGTGAAAACAAGCCGCCTGACGCATCAGGCGCACTCCAGGACCTGCAGTTTGCGTTTCTAAGTCCCTTCCCGTCAGGGTCCACGCCGTCCACCCTCCTGCTTTTTAAAAACCCTGCTTTCGCATCGAGGAGGCGTTCTGGGAACTAGCGGCTCCATGGCAGGTCTTGGGCCAGAGCCCAGGGTGTGTGAAGTCCCAAGTCATTTTTCCTTTGCCACCAGCAGCTGAAGAAAGAGCAGTCCTGACCGTTCAGATTTGAGAACCCAAGTCCGTGTTCGCTGCTCAGCAACTTGGGTCTGCTGGAAAAGGGGTTTTGAACAAGCTCAAGTAGCGGGTTTTGAAATCACCGTCATCATGGTAACTGTCAGTGAACTGCAGATGTTACTGCGTTCAGCATGGGTGCCTGCGGGACTCGGAGGGAAGGGGCCCGCTCACTGCGGCTTACATAGACGCCTGGGTGAGGCAGGCAGGTAGGGGGGTGGCGTGTGAGGGGATGAGGGTCTCTGCTGCGGGAAGTCCTCCTGGTCACAGGGCTCAAGTGCTTGCAGGAAGCCAGAGGCTGGCGGTGGGGGTGGTGGCCATGGGGGTGTGGGGGGCAGTCAGGCCAAGCAGAACTCGGAATTCTTGCCTTAGTGCCCTTATTCCCCGTTTTCAAGATGTCATTCCAAGGCCTGCAACTCCACCACACTGGGGCTTCCCAAAGGCGGCTGACACGCGCATTTGGAGGAAGCTCTCGGAGCAGCAGGGAGACAGAACGTCACGGCCCGTGTGCCCTTGCAGACAGAGGTTTGGCCTCCTGCCTCTGCTCTGGGCCTCATGGTTACACTGAGCCAAGCCCAGTTTTCAGCAGGCACCAGGAGAGAGGGTCACCCTGCGCTGCTCCCCAGAGTCAGGGGTGCTCGGAGAGGCTGCACGAGTGAGGGTCCCTTGTGGGAGCTTAGGAAATGCAGGGGGTGTGGCCCTCAGGTGTGCTCAGCAAGCACCTGACGTCCCGACTCCCCTGGAAAACTGCACGATGGGCGCTGAGGCGTAGCCGCAGAGGAGGTTTTCAAACAGCATCTCCCGGAAATGTGGTGGTGTGGGGAGCCCTGAGCGGCTACATGGGGGACCTGGGGGCTAAGGGGCAGGGCTGGGTGCCTCGTCCCCTGCAGAGCAGCCCTGGAGGGATGCCTCGCTGTGGCTGCGACACCAGTTCCTACACCAAACATGTTTCTGCTGCTCCCTGCGGATGGAGTCTGAGGCCCTCTTGCTGTCTTTCCAGGACCCCGGGGCACTCGGGCCTGCAAGGCTGATTCCTGGCCCCCTGCCTGCTCTGCCTGCTCTGAGCGGGGCCGCTGGGCCAGGTGCACAGCACACGCTTGCGTTCACGCTGTTCCTGCGCGTCAGAAGCCCCCAGCCTGCAGTCCTGGCAAATCGTCCTGGGTGGGCCTGACCCCATCAGGTGAAAACACTTATGAGCAGGGAGGGCCCTGGAGATGCTTCCTTCCCCTGCCAGCCTGGAAGAGGCCGATAGCCATGCTGTGGGGAGGGAGGGTCTCCGGAAGCCAGGACCTTGGTCCTGTAGCCACAAGGAACCAGATTCCGCCAACGCCCCGAATGAGCTTCCGAGGAGACCCCAAGCTTTAGATGCAGCCCCAGCCCCAGCCAACACCTGGATTTCAGCCTGGTGAGACCTGCACGGCCCCCCCGCAACAATCGGTGCAGGTGAGCATCTGCCGGCCTGCATCTACCACACCAGCTAAGTCAGGGCCTGAGCCCTACATGTTGGGGGTCACAGAAAACTTCAGGGAGGAAAACCTGGAAGCAAAACTAACTTACACTCCCTGGGAGGATGGGAGCGTTTGGGCCGGAGAGACTCAGGGCCCATGGGGTGTTGAGAGGGCAGTGGGTGGAGGGGCCTGCAGGGCTGGCATGGGGAGCTGGCCAGGAACCGGGTCCCATAGGCTCTAAGAGTCAGTGTCTCCCAGGAGTTCAGGCTTTGGCTGAGACGTGATTGGTTTTGAGCACAGAAGGCTGTGCTCATGGGCACGGAAAGCTGAACTCACCTGGTCCACCACGGCCTGAGTTAGAGCTGAGGTGCAGGAGGAGCGGGGCCTCAGGATGCTGTTCTTTAGGGGGAGGCAGCCTGAAGGTGAGGGCTGGAAGCTGTACTCCTGGACGTTGCTTCTTTGAAGCCCAGAAGAGTCTGAAGCACCCTCAGCATGAGACGAATGTTCTCTGCACAGAGGAGAAATTCTTTGGCCATGGCCCATGCAGTGACCTCTCTGGAAGGCCACGCAGAGGGAAGCGGCTGCAGGGAGTTGCTGCATCCTGCAGAGAGCGCTGATGTGGATGACTGGACCCCCGTCAGGCTGGCACAGAAGCAGATGGCGTCGACACCTGGGCCCTGGGAAGGACTCTGATGCCTGTGGCACAAAACCCTCGAGAAGGGCAGAGGCGCAGGGTTGAGGGGATGTGGTGCCCAGAGCTCTCCTATCTGCTGGGAGTCAGCCCTGGGCCTGGGACAGGGTTAAGGGGACACAGGGCCCAGAACTCTTCTGTCCGCTGGGAGTCTGCCCTGGGCCCCGGACATGCTTCTGTGTGCTTTGCGGCTGAGGCTGTTGGAATCTGAACACAGATGAGAGTTGGGTGGCACCGTATGGCCCCACTGCTGCAGGGAGTGCTGGGCTCACTCTGCTGGGGAAGGAGGGCGCCTCCAGCCATTGAGGGGAACAGACAGGAGAGTGCAGACTCAGAGGTGGGTGTGTGCAACCTGACTAGCATGAGGACCATAGGTAGGCCAGGGAAGCATCCCATCACCATCCTGATGGGTCAGGAGGCTGCCAGCGCAACCCAGGACGCAGTGGTGACATCAACTGGGCTGCTGCCTGGATGGGGAGGAAGTGACCTGAGCGTGGGAGAGGGAGATGCATCAGAACCTGGTGGCTGGTGAGACGTGGCTGAGAGAGCAAGGGGCGTGGGAAGATGGCTCGTGAGCTCCGGGTCCCCTGGCGGAAACAGGCAGCCCTGTGCCAAGCGCTTCAGCTCTCCACGGCCACAGTTTTTGTCCATCCTCGGGCACCGGACGAGGATCAGGCGTGGAGTGATGCTGGCTGTCAGTGTCCATGATGTCACTGTCACTGTGTCCGTGATCTGACAGAACTCTCCAGCACACAGCCTCCCCGTCCTGAGGACTGACACACTGCAATGGGTTTATCGTCTAGTTTAGTAGAAATAGAAAAGAAAATGCCGTAAAATCCTACCTACGGTTCAAACTGTTCAGCGTCCAACCAGCTGCAGGCATCCTTGGGGAAAGCTAAAACTAGCTAAGGGTGCTGCGGGCTGCTACTCTTATGACACGTGGAAATGCATTTTAAAACTTACTATTACAAATTTTTGGCCAGGCGTGGTGGCTCACGCCTGTAATCCCAGCATTTTAGGAGACCGAGGCAGGTGGATCATTTAAGGTCAAGAGTTCGAGACCAGCCTGACCAACATGGTGAAACCCCCGTCTCTACTAAAAATGCAAAAAAATTACCTGGGCCTGTAGTTCCAGCTACTTGGTAGGCTGAGGCAGGAGAATAGCTTGAACCTGGGAGGCGGAGGTTGCAGATTGCACCACTGGACTCTAGCCTGGGCAATAGAGTGAGACTGCATCTTAAAAACAACAACAAAAAATTGTCACGAATCCTTTTTAGCCAACCCCAAACGGGTGGCCTGCAAAGGCTGCGCATGCCTGGAAATGGGCGTGAGTGCTGAATGGTTGACACCTGCTGCCTCCAAAGGCACAGGGGCTTGGGAGGTGAGGAGAGTCCAGCAAAGCCCCGGGAACATGGTGCCAGGCATACGAGGCTCAGAGGCGGTGTGGCCGTGAGGACCAAGGCCGAGTCTGCGAGTTCACTGGTGAGGGGTGCCTGTGGCTGCACAGTTACTTTTCTTTGGGAAGAATAAGGACAGAGAAAAACGGAATGAGATGAGCACATCACACACATGCGTTTCCCGGCTCCTGCTCCACCGTGAGCTGCTGGAGGGGGCGCTGGCTCCTAGGCTGTTTATTCCTGGTAATAGAGCCTGGGAACTGGCATGCATTCAACCCCTGATGGGCACTGGCTCGGACTTTATATGCCTTGTGTGGGCTGCAGCCCCGGAAAGCAGGGCTTACCATCATTGCCTGCAGTTTACCGATAAGGAGACGGGGACCTTGAGCAACAGACCCACCTGCCCACGCCTTGCCACTGCAGAGGGCGGGGCTATGACCAGCCTGGGGTATCGGCATCAGCGACCCTGTGCTCAGGGCTTCTCCCCACGTCTGTTATCCCTCATGACTGGCCCCTGGGCCACACTGCTCGTGGGATGTGGGTGGTGTCAGCCACTCCCCCAGGCTTCCACAACTAAGTTGTCTGAGTTTGAAAACACAGATGCCGACGTGCATTTGTATTTGTGCAAAAACCGCTTTATTGCTCCATATATCCCCCAAACAACTGGCTGGAGTGCTCAGGGAGGGGTGGCGGCCATCTGCGTGGGGTGTGCCTGACGATGCACACGGTGACTTGGGTCACCGTGCGGTAGTGGGATGTGGGGTCCTGGGAGCTCCTTACAGGGCTGGGTTTGCACCAAAGGAAAAAAGACACAGGGAGGCCTTTGCATGTAGCACATCCACATGCCTGCATGCAGGTGCGGCTGTGCACCCAGGGCCCCTGGGAGTGACTTCTGCGTGTGCTGCTGGTCGGGAGGCACTGGGGGCTCCTCTGAACTTGGTCCTCTGCCTCAGCTGGGCAGCCTCACTAGCCCTGGTGCCCACACACAGCAGGTGCCTCAGTAGGGGCTGGGGGCCATAAGGGTGAAGTGCTAGCCAGCAGCACACTCTCGGCTCCTCCACGGAGGGTTTCATTCATAATGAGTTCTGGCCGCGCCACCTGCTCGCCATGTTGCTCTGCCGCACCGGGGATCCAGGGCAGTTTTACAATCCCAATTTATTAGCTTGCCATGCTTCACTTTTGACCTCAGGAGCTTATTTTCTTATTGAAACTTTAAATAATTTCTCAGAGCTTAAATCAAAGGAGAATGTAGTCCATAAAATTTAAGGAAAAAGCACATTTATCGGCTCATGTTGGTTACAGTGACCTCAACGCTCTTTTCCGACGATCCTGGTGGCCTCAAGGCCTCATGAGGAGGCTGCCTGGGAGGTGGCTTGGCGGCTGGTATCCCCACTGTGACCAGTAACGATTTTCCTGCCCAGCATTTGCGCTTTTCTGTCCTGGGGCAGATCTGCAGTTATGGCCTTTGTGTGGTCCCGACCTCTCCTCCCCAGGACCCGTCTGTAGAGGATGAAGGGAGGGCCTTGGGCCTCACCGTGTTACCTCTACCCCAGGGAGACCAGCGTCACTTGCCTGTCCCCATGTGAACACTGGGGTTCCTGCCCGGGCAGCCCCAAGTCCTCAGTGCCTCGAGTAGCACTGGATACACAGTTGGTGCCTAATAAGTGTCTGATGGATCCCACTCAGAAGCAGTGAAGAGTAGGCCTGTTCCCTACTGGACTGGCCTTGTTCCCCCTGCCAGCATGTGCATCAGCTCAGAGATACTTCTCAGCCCAGGGACCCTCCGCTGCAGACCACCTACAGCTCACAGAGCCACTCTCGGGTGCTGCGTCGACCGGGTCTCTGCGCCGGGCACCTTGTCCATTGTGGCCCCTGCTTTCCCTCTGGAAGGGACGTGCCACAGGCTGCAGGACCTGGATCCTGGGCTCTCCCAGGGGGATCCCAGCACTGATGGTGGCTGGGACATAGGCGCATGGGAGACCTGGGAGAAATGGAGCCCTGGTGCAGAGGTAGCCGTGCCCTCCTGACCTCACCACAGGCTTCCACAGTTGGGCCATGCATTGGACAGGGGCCTGGATGCTGCTGGGCTGCAATGCTGTCCTCTCGCACACATAGGCCACTGTGGGGTTAGGACTTCCTGGGGCCACTGTCCCCGTCCCCCACCAGTGCGTCCTCATCTGACTTGCTCTTTGTTCACATGGGGTCTTCACCACTCTGGGCAGGTGGCAGGAGAAACAGGAGAGGAGGTCCCATGGATGATGCTGAGGGACAGGGCCTGGGAGGATCGTACCTGCCCAGCCGCTCCGAGTGCCACCGTCTTCTCTCGCTTCCTTGCCGTGTGCACTTCCATGGTGAAGACGGAGCCTGGCGTTAAGAATCTGAGGTCCCCGAGTGAAACAAGAAAGGAGAGCCACCGGTGTGTGGCCCGCATGTAGGGGCAGTGACAGGGCGAGGGGGGCTTGCTAGGAAGTGAGTGGGTGGGCTCCTGAATAGGGGCCAGGATAAATGACAGCTTACCCAGGGTGGCTGTTACATGGTGGTCATGGATGCTGCCACCACCCAGCACAAATTCACAGCCTGCCCTGTGGCTTCTCCTGTGATTCTGTTGTGGTGGTTAAATTTTCATGCAGGGATGTCTTGTTTCACCAACCAAATTATAAAAGTCCTCAGGGCAGGACCGTACCTTGCATCTCTTACCCTCTACCTCTGACGGAACTTGGCATGCATGTTGCTCTCAAGGGTGCCCGATCAATCTGTGGGGTTGAACTGAAGAGAAGAGAAGCCAGATGGTGACAGACGCCAAGGGACCTCCATGGAGGTGGGACTCTGGAGCCAGGGGGAGACCACACACAGCTGGGAGTTGGTGAGCAGTCTTGTGTGCGGTACTGTCTCTGCCAGAGATGGCTCATGTTCCTGCGTCCCCACATTTTTCAGCTTTGGCAAAACTGAGTTGGGAGAGCTGAACTTTAAGATGCCCTCCAGCTTGAAGCTTCTTGCTGGGGGAGCAAACATACAAAACGGGGGTGGGCAGGAGTGTCCGGCAGAACTGTGTCTAGTGCTTAGTGACTGTTAGCCCATGACTGGTGAATAAATTAGTGGACAGCCAAGGGAATGGTGTGTGCTTTAAATGAGGGAGAAACTGGCAGAAGGCATGCTTGATTTCCTTCATAATTTTAGTTTCCAAGTCTTCCCAGGCTGAGGGACTTATAACAAAAGTGTTTATAGCTGAGGCTACTGTGTCCCAGGTACCTCATACATGTTATCCAACTGATAGAGTTTGGATATCTGCCCCTGCCCAAATCTCATGTTGAACTGTAATCCCCAGTTTTGGAGGTGAGGCCTGGTGGGAGACATTTGGATCATGGGGGCGGATCCCTCATGAATGGCTCAGCACCATCCCCTTGCTGATGAGTGAGTCCTTGCTCTGTGTTCATATGAGGTGTGATCATTTCAAAGTGTGTGGCCCCCCCCTCCTCCCCCTCTCTTCCTTGTTTCTGCTTTCGCCATGTGAGGCATCTGCTCCTACTTCAACTTCTTCCACGAGTCAAAGCTCCCCAAGGCCTCCCCACAAGCAGATACTGCTATGCTTCCTGTACAGCCCGCAGAAACTGTGAGCCAATTGAATCTCTTTTCTTATAAATTACCCAGTCTCAGGTATTTATAGCAATGCAAGAATGAACTAACACACCTACTAATCCTGATTCTCCAGCATCCCACCTGTGCCCTGTGTGCAGTTTAAATGATATCGTGTGAGAAAGCTCCCAGCAAGATCTCTAATAAGTGGAGCCATTATTACTATTATTATCATCATACAATGGTGAGAAAGAGGAAAGCGATGAGGGCATTGATACTGATGATAATGGAGATGGCGATGATGATGGTGGAAATGAGGGTGATGGTGATGATAATCTTGATGGGGGTGATGATGGTGGTGATGATGGTGACTATGATGATGATAGGCATGATCGAGATGGCGATAATGGTAATAATGATAGAGATGGTGGTAATGATAATAATGATAGTGATGATGGTGATGATGACAGTGATGGTGCGGATGATGATGATAGGCATGACGGAGATGATGGTGGTGATGATGGAAACTGGTGATAAAGTGATGATGGAGATGATGGAAAAACGGTGGAGATGATGGTGATGGTAGAGATAATGGTGATGGTAGAGATAATGGTGATGCTGATGGTGGTGACCATGATGATGATGATTATGGTAGACATGGTGATGATGATAGTGATGGTGGTGACTATGATGATTATGGTAGACATGGTGATGATGATGGTGATGGTGGTGACCATGATGATGATGATGGTAGACATGGTGATGGTGATGGTGGTGACTATGATGATTATGGTAGACATGGTGATGATGATGGTGATGGTGGTGACTATGATGATGATGATGATTATGGTAGACATGGTGATGATGATGGTGATGGTGGTGACTATGATGATTATGGTAGACATGGTGATGATGATGATGGTGATGGTGAAAACTGTGGTGATAATCATAGTGATGATGGAGATGAAACAATAGTGGAAATGATGGTGATGGTGGAGATAATAGTGATGATGATGATGATGGTGGCAACTGTGGTGATAATCATAGTGATGATAGAGATGATGGAATAATAGTGGAGATGATGATGATGGTGGAGATGATGGTGATGGTGGTGACTATGATGATGATTATGACAGAAATGATGATGATGATGATGGTGATAGTGGCACCATAATCAAAGTGATGGAGATGATGGTGATGATGCCAGAAATCATATTATGGACAGTAGGAAACAGATTTCTTTGAGGAAACTGGAGATCTGTAGGGGCCACAGAGGAGAGACATAAATACTTCCCCAAACTTCAAAATAATGGGCTCCCAATTCCACATGAATGAGACCCAATAAATTTCAGTTCCATTTAAGATCAGATTAAAGACATTTCCAACTCTTGTAGGATGTTGGGGGAGCATTTTAGTTCCCCTCATTGGTCCAGACACACATTTGAGCAACTCACTTCCTCATTACGGACATGCCACCCCAGATATCTGGACTTCCTGGGCACAGAAGCACTACTAAGACCACAACTGATGCTGACAGCGAACAGGGTAAGAGTTCAACAGTGGATTAGATCACCCCGGCTTTGACCTAGTGGAGACCTGGCACCCACTGCCAGAATCCTTGTTGCTGGTGGTGTATCTTCTGCAGCTAAAAGCATGAACATTTGCATGGAAGCTGGTTTTATGAGACATGTAAACATTTATTTAAAGAGAATTGAAAATAGCAACATAGAAAATAACTGCTTCCTGGCTTTAAAATGCCCTCACCATAAGTCTTGGCAGTATAATTATGCTTGTACAAATTTTGCAGCTACTGTCAAGTACATCTATGAGAAACACGATTTTTAAAGACTTTATAATGCAGCAGTAAAATTTCTGCTCTGGGCTAAAATATCATGGATCAAGATGTCAGCCCAGCAGCTAACAATGTTATAGCCTTTCAACTCACATCTTTAGGTTTAAGTTGTAAATGAAGAATTAATATCAAGGTAGGCATTTTCAACAACTGCAAATTTTTCTGTCCCCAAATTTGGTGTTGTCTAAGTTTAGAAATTCTTAAGTGTGTCAAATGCCAATTTCATCCTTTCAGAAGTGTTTCCTTTACAGCCCTCACCCCCTGTTCCTGTCTCTCCCACTTCATGATCTGGGCACACTCTGTCTCTTGCCGTGACCTCTGATGTCACCGGGTGCAGTCTTCCCTCTGGCTTGCCATGCTCCAGTCACACTGGCTTCTTCTTTTTTTTTTTTTGAGACGGAGTCTCGCTCTGTCACCCAGGCTGGAGTGCAGTGGCGTGATCTCGGCTCACTGCAAGCTCCGCCTCCTGGGTTCACGCCATTCTTCTGCCTCAGCTTCTCTTGAGTAGCTGGGACTACAGGCGCCCGCCACCACGCCCGGCTAATTTTTTTGTATTTTTAGTAGAGACGGGGTTTCACCGTGGTCTCGATCTCCTGACCTCGTGATCCACCTGCCTCGGCCTCCCAAAGTGCTGGGATTACAGGCGTGAGCCACTGTGCCTGGTCTATCCTTGCTATTTTATAAGCTTTATTGAGATGTAGTTCATACACCATATAATTCAACCATTTCAAGTATATGAATCAATCATTTTCAGTTTATTCACAGATACGTGCAACTCTCACCACAGGTAAACTTTAGGATGTGTTCATCACTCTGGAAAGAAACCCCATGCCCTTTAGCAATCACTCTCCTACTCTACCTCACCCCAGGTTCCCAGTCTCAGCTCTAGGAAAACAGTAATCTACTTTCTGTCTCCATAAATGTCTTTGTTCTGGACATTTCATATGAATGGAATCACAGAGTATGTGACCTTTGGTGACTGGCTTCTTTTATTTCGCATGTTTTTTAAGGTTCATCTGTGGTGTGCACTGCATCACCAATTCATTCCTTTTTATTGCTGATAAGATGCTACTGTATGAATCTGTGACATTTTGCTGTCCATCCATCCTTGGATGTGTACCTGAGTTGTTTCCATCTTTTAGCTGTTTGTTGTGAAGGGTGCTGCTAGGAACATTGACGTGCCAGTTTTGTGTGGACGTGTTTCTAGTTCTTTTGGGCACCGTATCTTTGTTGATCTGCATCCATTGTGCTCTACCCTGAGGTTTATGAACCACAAAACTTGAAAATATCTCTTGTTGGTTCCATGATTGAAACCTGCTTTCTTGCTAATGTGAAGGTGACTGTGTGGTGACTGAGCTCCACATTCACATTCATAGCTACAGCCATTTTGATGACGGGTCTCCAACACGCCACAATTTGAGCCAAAAGAACCTTGGCCTCCACACTGCAAATCATCTCACTCTATTGCCGTAATGTGACTGGGGAGACAATTATCTCAGCATCAATCACAGGTAATGTTGGAGGGCAGGCCAGTGCCCTGGGGCATCCTCAGAGCTGGAGATGGTAGGGGCTGTCAGATTAAATTACATTTTACAACTCTTGAAGCTTAATGGGCATCTGAGCAGGAAAATCAGAACTTTTCGCTCTCAGATACGTGTGGTGTTTATTTGGGAGATTACAATGTCCATCTGATTTGAACTATCCCTACAGATCTTATCTTCTGCCTGTAAGGCCAAGAGCCTGAGCCAATGGTGTGACTTTGCTCATGTGGGATTAAACAAAAGCTCCTAATAAAGGTTCATACAGGTGGACGCTGCTGGTTACCCTCCCACTGAGCTTCCATTCCCGCACCTTCCTTCCCAACGGATCCTGACTTTGTTTAGCTATCCACACAGCCAATGCCTCAGGGGAAGCCAACCTCTCACCTCGGTGCAGCGATGGCGTGCAATGATCCAAGTGACTCTAGTTCCCCTTGCCGATGGGGAGAAACGGGCACGTGACTCAGCTCTGACCGGTGAGATATGGCGGGAGCTCCACTCTAGGGATTCAGAGAAGTTTCCTCACTCCTAGGAGATACCTACAAGAAGAGACAGTCCTTCCTGTATCTCTGAATGCTTTGCATCTGGATGTGATGCCTGGAACTGTTATGGCCATCTTTCTCCCAGCCTGAGGATGAAACCCACATGGAAGATGCAGATGAGAGGAGAGGACCTGGACCTTGGTTGGCATCCTTGCACTGCTTGATCAGCCACCGGAAATCCACCTTACACCTTACTTCTGAACTTCCTGTCTTTTGAGATGCTGACTTTCTGTGGTAGATTAAATACGGTCATATATTCTTTGCTGCTCCTCCTATCAAGAATTGGGGTCTTCTCCCCACCCTCAAATCTCAGCTGGCGACTTGCTTTGACTCCTAGAATGTGGTGGGAATAACACTGTATGGTTCTGAGTCTTGGCCTTAAAAGGCCCCTACTCCTGCTGTCTTAGATGCTTCCATAAAGAAGTCTTATCTAGCTTCTCTGAGGATGAAAGACCCATGGGTCTTTCATCCTCAAAAAGAACAGTTCCCAGCCAACCTGCCAGCTAAACACAGCCACGTACCTGAGCCCAGGCAAGAAGATTGACCTAGGAAACCTGGATTCATGAGAAATGATAAATTGTGGTTATTTTAAGCCACTAAGTTTTGGGATGGTTTGTTACACAATAAAATCTAATGGACACATTTTCCTTATTGTTCAGGCCATTACGAGTCTGCATTGTTTGTTCCTTATTGGTAGAGAAGCATCCTAATGAGGGACAATGGTCCAGCCCAGGCTCCAACCCAAGGCAGGGTTTTCATCTACAGAATCCGGTTGCTGCCACTTTGCTGATGTCTCCTCAGAGCAGGCTGTCATTGCTAAACTACATCCCTTTCTCTTTTGAAAATGCTGGTGCATATTGAGTAGAGCCCTGCGTGTCATGCCCATGAATTTGCCTGCTCATCTAAGCATCACAGAGTGAATTGCGTGTTTCCTTCTGCACAGCAGCCAGGGCTTGCCTCCCCCTAGCCTTTTCATCTCCTCTGTGGCCTCCTTCCTGAGGGTGAGCTCACGGGACCTACTCAAGGTCTTATGACAAGGAGGCTACCACAGGGGACCCCAAACCTTGCAGAGTGTGAGAGATACGTTTACTGAGGCCTGGGTTTATGTTCTTAAGATCCAATGAGAGCCTTAAAAAATGATTTTTAATAAAAGTATTTTATACTGTTAAGTAAAACAGAAATGAAGAGAATTCTGGAGAAAAATGTCAAAGCATATGTATAGAAAAAAGTCCTCCACTTTTATAATTAGTGTTAAAATAAACCCAACATTGACTGGGCACAGAGTGCTGGGCACTGTTCTCTGCAGAGGTCACAGAACAGTGCCCTCTGGTCTTTCATGACGGTGCTGCCCAGAGCTGTTTCTGTTGCATGAAACCTGAGACATGTTTGTCATAGACTACATGACATTTAAACCTAACATCTTATAATGAGCATTTTCCACAACTATTAAACAAACTTTCAATATAACTTTTAAAGACTCCATCGTATTCTGTTTCACTCTTTGATGGTTAGACACGTAAGCTTTTCCCTACACCTCATCTTTATAAACAGCGCTGGCTTCACCAGTTCATTCATTCCTCCAATCAATAAATAAAATCGTACCAGCCACACTGCCAGGGGTTTCGTAATAAAGCGAGCTTGGCCTGGGCCTCTTGGGGCCTAAAGCTAGAGAGAGGCCGGCAGGAAAGCAATCGGGTGCCTGGGGCCAGGCTTCGGGGACTGAGCTGCTGGAGGGGCTGATGGCCCCATGAGGGTGGCCTCCTGGTGGCAGTCACGGGGAGAGGGTGGTGGGGTAGGTGGGCCATAACAGAAGCTGATGAGGACGTGAGGGCCGTGAGTCCAGCAGCCTGGGGGGCGGGGGTCAGGGTCAGCATTAGGGGCCAGGCAGGGTCATGAAGGGGGCCAGGATGGCACCACTACCACCAGCCCTGCAGCCCTCTCCCTGTGACTGCCTCTAGGAGGTCAGGGTCAAGGTCAGGGCCCAGGCGGGGTCAGCAGGCGGATGCAATGACACCATGGCCACGTCCCCACCTGGCAGCCTAGGGGTCAGGAAGGGTGGGGACACGGCAGCAGACAGTGGGCTGAACACAGGGAGGATGGCGGGGTCAGCAACCCTCTGGGCTATAGACCTCAGCTCAGGCGGACACAGCCAGCGGCCCACACCGGCATGAACAGCAGGCCCCGGCGTCCGAGGCCCTGAGGGGACGTCCCAGCGCGAGCAGAAAGGATGATGGGAAGGGGGTGGGGCTAGAGGAGTCGCGTGCACCCGCGATGGACGACGGGAAGGAGGTGCCCAGGAGGCGCCCTCCCCTCCCTAGGCAGCCAGGCCTCAGGCCTGGTGGCCTTAGGGGCTGGGCCGGGAGCCCGCGTAGAGGACAAGGAGGAGGCTGCGGTGATTGCCCCTGAGGGCTCCGTGGGTGCATACTCACTGCCCGGGCCCTCGGGAGGCAGCGGCCCGCTCTCCACTCCACGCCGCCATGGATCCGGCTGCTCTGCGCGGGAGCTGCAGGTGAGGCGGACTTGGCTGTGGGCTGTGGTGGGGCCGCGCCCGTCCGCAGCTGGGCAGGACACGTGCCTCGCAGGCTGGACCTCCCAGTGCCCGCGCCCTGGGCACACCCTGTCTCCGTCTCCGCTTTCTCCACTGCCCCAGTCACCCCCTTCTCACCCCTGAAAATCTCGCGTCAGCCTGTGACCTGGGTGGACTGGAGCCGCCCAGCGACGGCGCATTCGTTCCCCAAGTCCACAGCTGAGGAGTGAGGCCGGGTCCGGGGCTAAGGAGCCGGTAGGAAGCGGCCGGGCTCCTGACTCTACACAGAGGTCATCTCGGAGTAGTGGGATGAAGGGCGGCAGGATGGACTCTTCTGACTTTGCTAAATCTGCTGTAAAAATAAATGCATGACTTCCATCAGGAGGGAAGACACTCTGAATGAGTGGAGAGGCAGCTGTCCTGGAGGGGCCGGCCCAGGCCATTCCCAGCCCAGGCAGAGCGTCTACGCACGTGCGAGGGCAGATGTGAGACCCGGTGCCACCAAAGAGTGCACTCCAAGAACCTGCACCTGCAGGTGCCGTTGATCCTCCACTGGAGCCGGCTTCCACCAGGAGTGGGGAGCAAACAGGAGACTCTGACCCTCCTGTGATGGCCCCATTACTCCACGCCTGACTCCTCACCCAACAGACCACCTATCCTGGCTCATCGTGAATTTCCCTCGGACCCTGTTTCTACCCTGGCTTTGTCTGTGAAGCTGAAGGCAGCCTGGGGAAAACGTGCAGTTTCTACAGGACATGAGCTGGTGACTTACATAATGGCTTATATAAGCCCCAAACTCAAATAAGTTAGAATTCCCTTGGCCCATCAGAGGCCCATCATGAAGTTCCTTGTTCCATCAAATGAAGTGTGAGAAGCCCATAAACATTTAGCATCGAGTCCTCTCTGATGCAGGAGGGAAAGCAGCAGGAAGGAAGGCACCCAGGAGACCCAGAGGAGCATCTTTGTTTATCCAGCGTGGCTCAGTGGTCCTCCTGCCCTTTCTCACCTCTGGGCTGGGGTAGACAGCAGCCCACCACCAGCATCCTAAAAGACAGACGGTAGTTCTGCTGTGCTTGAGGTGGCTGGAGGTCAGGATGCCAGGCAGAGGGCAGCCCGCAGATGGGGGCCAGCTCTTTCTTCCAGAGGAAGAGTAGGGAAACATTCACTTCATTGCGTAAACGAGTCCCAATTTGCATTTTACTGTATCGCAAAACCCAAAGGCCTTACTTTAGTATCTGATTTAGGCAATCACAGTTTCAGTAGCTTTTAGCAATATCGGAGTATTTTACCGACAGAATGGCATAAAACTTGACAAGCAAATTAAAAATGGAAAATTAACTCCAACTGGTCATCTTCCAACTGCCATCAGTAAACAAGAGGATGAAGGTCAGAGAGATAATGCGTGTTCGCGAGGGGAGTGTGTTTGAAAGGACCATAAGCAGTTGCAGTTGCCGTTGGAATCAAGATAATCTACTTTATCTCAGCAGGCGTTTTATCGGTATTTGTTTTACATTAGATTGGGAATGGGATCCATTCCAAATGATGGTTTTAATCTTAGGAAACATAGTTGAAAATTGCTAGCCAGAGTGCTATTAAGAGGTACACACACCACTGAATTTTATACAATCCAGTTCTGTTTTCTTTTCCATTTCTAAGTTTCTCCCTTGGCAGGTCTCTTCTTCATTTTGTGGGTGTGCCAGGATTGGAGGCTGGGACTACCTGGTGAAAGAATGGAGATTTCCTTTGCAGAGACTGGAAGGACAGCAGGTGTGGGAAGTTGCTAGAGGGTGAACAGTGTTCCTTCCCAGGTTAATATGTTGAAGCCCTCAGCCCCAATGTGACTATACTTGAAAATGGGACCTTTAGGAGATAATTGAGGTTAAATAAGGTTACTAAGGTTGGACTCTGTAGGAGATAATTGAGGTTAAATAAGGTCACTAGGGCTGGGCTCTGATCTGATGGGACTGATGCCTTTACATGAAGAGGAAGAGACACCAGTGGGGCTCTTGTCGGGGGAAAAGGCAGAGTGAAGACACAGTGAGAAGCCAAGGAGAGAGGCCGCAGGAGAAACTAGCCCTGCCAACACCTTCATCTTGGATTTCTGGCCTCCAAAACTGTAAGAAAATGAATGGCTGCTGTTAAGCCACCCGGCCTGTGGTGCTTTGTCACTGGAGTCCCGGCAGGCACATACAGAAGCTAATGATGGAGACGAAGAGAAGATGAACTGGGACGTGTCTCCGTCAACGCTCAATTGTCCAAAGACTTAAACACAGAATTGAGCAGGGTGGGGATAGCGTCCTCGTTTTGCTGCCCTGGGAGAAAGCTGGCTTAGGCAGTTGTGAGAGGGCGGCACCATATCCAGGGTGGCTTGTAGGGGTCACATGGTGTTGGAGTTCTGAAGAGCCAGCAGTGCTGGGGCTCCATTTGGTGGGTCCGGCTATCACATCATGATGGAGGGTAGGGGGCAGGAGGAATGGCAAGTCCTCTGCATTCTCTGTGTTGCTTGTCCAGACTCTGTGCTGCCTGACTGCAGGATCTCAGTACCACAGCCACCTGGAGAAAGGCCCCAACTCTTCTCCTCAGCCCCGTGGGGGTGCAACTCTCAGAACCCCCCCGAGAAGGGCCCTCCCCACCTTTGTCTTCCATAATCTTGAGCCTGGCTTTCTGGATTTCCTCCTGCTGGGATTAAGCCAGATCACTTGGAGCCAAATCACTAACTGTCAAATCACCTAAAACTAATTGGCTTAATTATCAATTTGCCTAATGGTATATTTAACTAAAATCTATATTTATCAAATTTACATTGCTCACATGACAGAGCACTTCCGGCTCCATCTGAGGTTCTGCATCGATTCAGTTGTCTTTTTCTGTGTTTGCTTGTTCTTGATGATGTCACAAATTTTTAGCTGGTCTAAGGATATTTCTGTCTTATTTAAATATTTCAGATAAGAATTGGTCAAATTTGTATTCACCTTATAAGTGAATATAAATGAGAATTGATCAACTTTATATTCACCTGGTAAGTTTTTGAGAAGCCTTTTTGTTGTCTTTGTGAACTGTATTGTTTGTTTGCCTGTGTTTTGAGATAGGGTCTCAGCTGTGTCGGGCAGGCTGGAGTGCCATGGCGCCACCATGGGTCACTGTGGTCTTGACGTTCCAGGCTGAAGTGATTCCTCTTCCACGAGTAGCTGGGATCACAGGCGTGCGCCACCATGCCTGGCTAATTAAAAAAAAAATTTTTTTTTTCAGGAGAGACAGGGTCTCACTACATTGCCCAAGCTGGTTCTTTTTCTGTTTTTAAGATTGTACTGATTTCCTTTTGTTTTCAGCAGTTTTATTATGATGGAAATAAACATTAGTTTTCTGTATGTTAATCGAGTTTGAGATTGACTGAATTTCTTACATCTGTGGGCTGATATAGTTCATTACTTTTCTCACGTGCGTGGCTGTTCTCTTTTCATACCAGCCTGTATTCTGTTTCCTCTCCTCAGACCTTCTGACTGATGGGGCAGTGGGGGAAGGGGTCATCTGTCAGAATCTGATAATCGGGTCATTTTCATTTTATTTTATTTTTTATTTATTTTTATTTTTTTGAGACAGAGTTTTGCTCTTGTTGCTCGGGCTGGAGTGCAATGGTGCAATCTCTGCTCACCGCAACCTCCTCCTCCCAGGTTCAAGCGATTCTCCTGCCTCAGCCTCCTGAGTAGCTGGGATTACAGGCATGCGCCACCACACCCGGCTCATTTTGTATTTTTAGTAGAGATCTCATTTTGTATTTTTAGTAGAGATGGGGTTTCTCCATATTGGTCACGCTGGTCTTGAACTCCTGACCTCAGGTGATCCACCCACCTCAGCCTCCCAAAGTGCTGATATTACAGACGTGAGCCACTGTGCCCGGCTAATTGGGTCATTTTTAATCCTATTGTGAAATGATATGATGGGGCCGCAGGGGGAAGGATCATCTGGTCAGAATCTGATAATTGGGCCATTTTTAATCCTATTTAATTGTGAAATGATACGAATTATGACATGTAAACATTTTGGTCTGACTTAAAGTATATAACTGATTGTTTTTATTTAAAAGGTAATAAATGCTTATTAAAGGAAACTCCATAGAACTGAAACAAGAAACAGGTGGCCCTGTAGATCCAGGGAAAAGTATCCTTTAAAAGTTTAGGTCAAAGGGATTTTAAAAGTATCTTACATGAGAACCAGACATCAAATTCACACTTCTCTCTCATCTGCCCCAGTGTTTACTCTGTTAGAAGTCTTCTTCAGGAATGTCTTGTCTTAACATTCTGTCACCAAGGAGCTGCCTCTGCCTCCGCATGGAAACCAGCACTGAGGTCCCCCTTCGTCTCCCGCCCCGTTAACGTCCTTGCCAGCAGGAGCGTAAAGGCCATCACGGCAGGGACTCTGCAGTGAGGAGGAGGCCCCGCTTGTGGAGCCTGCTGTAGAAACACTTGCTAACTGTGGGTCCAGGGATTTGATTCCTGACAGAGATTCTCTCCTTGACAAAGTCCACGCAGCCCCCCTGAACTTTTCAATGACACCTCAACTTTTGGACTTCTGTGGTTGTCTCTGCCTTGTCCGCTTTTGGCAAGAACCCCCACCTAGATAACTGGTCAGGAGACCCCGCCGTCCCCGGGCGATACCCTCACTTCAGCAAGAATCCCGTTAGGTTGGTGTCACCAGAACCCTCTGAGCGCGGTGTTTTGTCTTGGGAATTTCCCATCCCCTGCCCCGACGCTGCTCCTTGGCTGTGATCCCCTTACTCCTGCTGTCTTCAGAGCTGAATCCGGTTTCTCTCCCCCTATTCAGGAAGGGCTGAGTAAAATCTGCGTTTACTGCTTCGACTACTGCCCAGCTCTGGTTTTCTTTGATGTCTCCCCATAGCCTGGTCTTCCAGGCCGTGTTTTAACCACTTTCTCATTCATGAAGGGATGGCCTGGGGTTTTCTCCTCGCGCCTGCAGGGGGCACTGAGGGCTTCGGCCAGGCATTAAAAAGACGTAGTGACCATCTTTCTATAAAGAAACTTCTCTTTTACTAGAGTCTCAGAAATAAGGAGTCTGTGGTAGATGTGTCCAGATTCTTAGGTTAATACAGTATGATTTTTGTTCTTGTATTTTGTTTGCCCATTTGCAAGCAGATACAGCTTCCTGCAAACTAATCCAAGAGTCTCATGATGACCCAGTCCTGTTCTTCCTCTGACTTAATCTGTAAACTCAGGAATCTTTATGCTGAGATGACCTTTTTTTGGGTTCGTAGAAACCTAACAGGAAAACCCCTTAGCCGCCTCGTAGCCTTCTCCCGTCTCCAGTCCTGTAATTAGGTTCAAACTCCCAACCACGCAGTTGTTCACCGCCCCGGCCTGGCTTCCTGAGGCTGCGGTCTTGTTCCCAACCTGAAGGATGCTCCTGCTGCCATGGCCCTTGTCCCTCTCCTGGGGCTCGCTTAGCCCCTGTCCCCACTCTCGGGGCTCCCTTGGCCCCTGCCCACCCTCCCGGGGCCCCCATGGGCCCTGCTCAACCTCTGGGGGTTCCCTCAGCCCCTCGCCCACCCTCCCGGGGCTCCCTCGGCCTCTGCCCACCCTCCTGGGGCTCCCTCGGCCTCTGCCCACCCTCCTGGGGCTCCCTGGCCACCTGTGTCGGAGCTGGTCTCTGTTCAAAATCCCCCTTAGGGCCTTTTTCTTAAAGGGCCAAACCTCAATTCCATTCTTTACAAACACTGGGAAAGCCTCACATGCAGGTCTGAACGTCCTATCCCACTTCCCCTCACTTTGGCACAGGCATTCTTTGGTCCTTTGGAAGGCGCATATCAAATCATGACAGCAAAAAATGAGGACAAAAACTTAAACCAAAGGAAGATTGAGCCTGCAAAGCTTTCGCCCTGCATTCCCTGTGGTCCTGGCCCTGTCTGGCAGCTCCTCAGGGCTGTGCAGCTCCATTAACGCCGTGAACGCCCAGCGCTGGGTTAATGTTGCTGTGCACTGGGGGCTGTCATAAACATTTTCTTTAGAGTCCATTTGGTTCCTGTAATTTGGTAACAGCAATACACAGGGCTGGAAAACTGTCACGAAGCCAGACAGTTACCCCTGGCTTCTGTCCGGAAGAGAAGTTGAGGATTATAAGGACTTGGTGTTTTGAGAAGTTTACCTTGAGGAGATCTATCAAACAGCAAATATCGTTAGCAAAATGAAATGTTCTTCGCACCAGCGAAAGGCCAGCAGGTAAATCATTGCTCCTGCTTGCGTGGGTACCTCATGGCTGGGGGGAGAGACCAAATTAAAAAAAGAGGAAGAAAGGAATTAAATTGGTTCTTCAGGTATACTCTGTCAGCTACAATTTAAAGAATAATGAAGCATATCTTATTGCAGAGGTTAAGAGATTAGCAGTCCCTTAATTATCGCAGAGATGTACTAACATCCCTTCCAGGCTCCTAAGTAAATCCTTTAACTGAATCATCTTGCTCCACTCTATGTGATTACAAAAATCTGTTAATACAACAGAAGACATCTTTTAAGCATGTGTGTGCCTATAGTTGCTGCTTGCCGTTATACAAATTAGTTTTCTCACATTTAACCTGCCTGACTCTACATACCTCATTAAATGTCATGCTGAGCGGGGTGCGACGGTGACCGGGCAGATGGGGTTGTGTAGTCACGCGGGGACTCCTTTGGGGACAGGCCAGCTGTGCTGGCCCTTGGTGCGTGCGGCCACAGGCAGGCTAATGAAGATGCTGCCAAAGACGGAGAATATCGCGAAGACAGAGAACACCGCGTTCCAGCTCCTCTGTGTGTTCCCAGTGCCTGGGAAGGTTTGGGTGTGTCGTCTTCTTACAAATACTATTAAGCTTGTCAAGAAAATTAAGTTATCATAAATAAGGTAATAACAGAGGCCAAAACATGTTTGCTGCTGAGGCGAGTATAGAGGAATGTAAGATGTTGCTTCCTAAGACTAAATCACAAATAAGAGGACTTAACAGAAGAGGGAGGTGCAGGGGGCGACGGCAGCAAAACAGCTCCAGAGTCATCAGTGTGAGGGCCGTGGGACCTGTGGGCGTGGCCACATGCACCTTAGCGTCAAACACAGAGCCAGATGGCTGCTCCGTGGTCCCTGTGGCTCAGGGCCTTCGCTCCCTCGGGTGCAGATGTGGTGGCTGGGAGCACGGCGTCGCCAACTTTTTACTGTTAGCCCCAGGCCATGGGGTCTGGGTGTAGGGGACACTCACCCCCTTCAGCCTTGCTCCCCCAACTCCCTCTGCCTGGTCCTCCACTCTGCTGGCCGGGGCAGAGGGTCCCACAGAGGACTCCAAGGCTCTGGAAGAGGCAGGACCCAAGGTGGAGTGAGGTGTCGCCACGTGCTATGGGAACGAACTAGTGACACGTGAGGTTATAACATGTACGACGTTCTGGAAAACAAATCTCCAAGATACTGCAGGTTTTGCATCTATGTAGGATGGACACATATTTAAGCTTCCAAGTAATGAAGAAAAGATTCATTTAACTATATAAACATTTCAACCTTTGGGCCAAAGACAACTCTTACACCTAAAATAATGGCGCAGATGGGCTGGGTGAAGCTTTTACAAAGCATGTTAAAGGGCCAGCATCTGTAGCAGTTGAAGGGCTTAAGAGAAGTGGGCAGTGGGAGGGGATGGGGCAGCCTGTCCTCTGTGAGTCCTCCTGGTCCTTCGGCTACTCCAACACCCTCCACAGCTCCAGACTCTGGAGACGGCACCTGCAAGAGCCCTCCTGGGTGTTCCAGGGTGTCTCGGGCTCACTGTGATCAATGCTGGACCTCATGCCTTAGTCCACCCCTCTCTCTCCCCACTCACTTGACTTCCAAATCCCATGGGTTCTGCCTCCTGCTCCCTCCAGAATGCTTCCATGGTCGGCGTGCCTACGGTGCCATCCTCTTCTCCCACCCGTGACCGGCCTTGTCCACTCTCAAGGGTCTGCTTTCTAGGGAAGCCTTCCCTGGCTACCTGCAGGGAGATGCAGTCCTCCTGGGCCCCTGCCAGGGAGGCCTCTGCCTGTGTTAGAGTCGGCGACCGATGGCCTGGAGGATGCCGGCCACCATTACGGCTACGTGGAGAAGGGGCCGGGGTGGGACCCGCTACACAGCACGGCGAGGGACCCTGGGCAGTTGGCCCGGAGCCCAGCTTCATCTGCTGCACTTTGCTTCAGAGCCCACACCTGTCTCTTCAAGGCTGAAGCTGGTGTCAGCTGGACTCTGTCACTGGCAACCATTGCTTAATGACAAATAAAACAGGACTCATGCAAAACAAACGCCAAACCAGAAAATATTTGCTCCTTTGCTCCTTTGCTGTGACTGTGGCTGCAGAGTGTGAATTTTCACCTGAGCGGGGATGGGGAGATCCCAGGTGAAGGTGGAAGCTTCGTCTGTTGCAGGAGCAGAGTTCCTGGTGGTGGCTCCATGTTTCCGTCTTCCGTTTTTGCTAATTACGTAGAGTTTGTGTCATCTTTAGGCAGAATTTTAAAGACAGGTCACACCTGCACTTTGGGCAGTCGGGGTGCTCCACCGCACAGACTGAAACCCCATTGGTTCCCTGACCCATGATCTCATCCAGGCCCAGAGTCACGGGCGTGGGGGGCAGACCGTAGGTTTGCTCAAGAGTCCCACTTCGGGGAGTGGCACTTATGAGCCCGTGTCGGTGAACACAGCCTTGATTATGGGTTACATGATCCATAGGTAAACCCTGAAATCAGACTCTACATGCTTGGGTCTGGTACTAGACACAGAAGTGATCAGTCACACGTGAATGTCACAGGTTTGCTACCTGCAAGGATCTTAAGCCCGAGTGAGGAAGAGAGGCACAGAGATAGAGACACACCTGGGTGGGAGAGAGAGGCACAGAGATGGGGACAAGCCTGGGTGGGGGAGAGAGGCGCAGAGATGGAGACATGCCTGGATGGGGGAGAGGCGCAGAGATGGGGACATGCCTGGGTGGGAGAGAGAGGGGCAGAGATGGGGACACGCCTGGGTGGGGGAGAGAGGGGCAGAGATGGGGACAGGTGAGCTTCACTCATGCTGAACTCCAGCTGCATTGGCTTCCCGGGGCGGCCACAACAAGAGGCCACAGACTGCGTGGCTTAAACAACGGAGACCGATTTTCTCACTGTTCTGGAGGTGGTTTTCTCTTGGGGCTTCCCTACTTGGCTTGTGGATGGCCAAGGGCTGTCACATGGCCTCCCCTCTGTGTGTGTCCTGCCTGTGACCACATCTCCCCTCGGATGGGATTTCCAGTGATAGGTGGGGGCCCACCCTTATAACCCCACCTTAACACTATCATCTTTGAAGAGGAGACCCTACTTCCAAGTCAGGCCACAGTTGCAGTCCTGGGGGTTGGGACTTTAACATCTTTTGGGGGCACGATTCAGTCTGTATACCCACAGAGAGGCTCTCTGTGATCATCTTTGGCTGGCAGGCTCGATGCATCTTGCAGGGCTTCAGAGGGAGAGCCAGGATGTGTGTCCACATCTGGGAAGCTCTGGAAAGATGTGGGGCTTCAGTTCCCTGTTGGAGGAAGAGCAGAGTGTGCCAGGGTTGGGTAGGGCGGGAGGCGGAGGCGGGGAGGGCTGATTGTTGCCCGCTCGGAGGCTGTGCGAATGGCAGGGCCTGAAAGTTGGCATGGATTAGAAACAGCCAGGCCTGCCCCTGCCTGGAGCGCCCGTGCTCCTCTGTCTCCTGAAATCTGTTAGAGCCTCAGTTGCTGGCTTGCTTTCACCCAGCATTTTCTCCTTCAGAGTTTGAGCTGGTGCGGAACACGAGCACAAAGTGTCTTCTTTATAGCAGAGAGTCGTGTTCCCCATGCAGGGGACAAAGGCCCAGAGGAGAAGGTCTAATACCAGATGTGTGTGGCTGCTGCTCCCCTCTGGCTGCCTTCACTAGGAACTTTGCTGGCTCCTGATTCTTCACGCGGGCCATGCTGTGGCCAGCCTGGGCTTCCTTGGCCGTGCCCTGCTCCCCACGGACTCGCGCTCATCTGATGCACGGTGCTCTCCTAATGAGTTTCTAGCAGGTCCTCCAGAGACAGGACGGGAAGCAGGGTGTTCTATCAGCCGCTCGTGGAGAGTAGTAGGTGCACTTGGCCTCCTCCTGCTCTGGGTGCAGTTCAGCCATGGGGAGCTGACTACATGGGCCCATCCAGACGCCCTCCATCCACAGGCAGGGGTGGGTGCAGGGCTTGCAGGCTCAGCTAGGGTCAGGCCAATGCAGTGAGCCTGGGAGGAGGAAGTGGGACCCAGGACAGACCGACTTTGTGCGTTTGCCCATTGTGCCATCTCTTGCTCACATACCACTGGCCTTTGCCCTCCTTCCTCGTCAGTATGAAATTGAGAGGCCGGGCGCAGTGGCTCACGCTTGTAATCCCAGCACTTTGGGAGGCAGACGCGGGCAGATCATGAGGTCAGGAGATCGAGACCATCCTGGCTAACACGATGAAACCCTGTCTCTACTAGAAATACAAAAAAATCAGCTGGGCGTGGTGGCGGGCACCTGTAGTCCCAGCTACTCGGGAGGCTAAGGCAGGAGAATGGCGTGAACCTGGGAGGCGGAGCTTGCAGTGAGCTGAGATTTCGCCACTGCCCTCCAGCCTGGGTGACAGAGAGAGACTCCGTCTCAAAAAAAAAAAAAAAAAAAAAAAAGAAATGGAGATAATTGTGGGTCAGGACTGATGGTCTCTGTGCACAGATGCAGAGTGGGCCTGCTCCATGCGCCAGCTAGAGACGGCCATGCTGGGCTGACACAGACCCAATGTCGCCAGGCATGGGCTCCTCCAGGAACTGCCAGGGGCATCTGGTGGATGTGTCTGCAGGTGCATGGGCACAGCCCCCTTCCTTGTGGCCCTTTATTTCACTAAAGCACTGGACATGAAAAATTAGGATAAAATGTCTTCACATTGAGAACTAAAAATAAAATCCTAAGCTGCCCAACAGACTGAACAGACCCTGACTTGACCAAGGGGATCCCAGAGGAACCTCAAAAACTGAGTTCCCAGCCATAATGAGACAAGAGGTCAGACATGCCTCATGGTATAGACAGCAATGGAGCAGCGTTTGTGTTAAAATAGAGATCAGACAACCAGCAGAACGGACCCTTGTGGCCATAGGATACCAAGCTATGAACAGAGTCTAAGGCCAGGTCAGGCAAGGGTTAGGTCATGTACCCCTAAGCTGAAAAAACAAACTGTTTCAACTGCCACAAGGTTTTATTTTTTCCTTTCTCTCTAACAGCTGAACAATCACTGGACTTACACAACATGAAACAATTTCGTCTCATGAACCATCAGACAGTGATGGTTCCCCTGCTCTACCAGCCATGGCTACAGCTTTGACTGGTCAAGAGGCTAATTGCAGTAACTTTCTTCTGGTAGGAGATGCAGCATGACTGGATCTGGCTAGTTTATGGAGGCTGCACCCTGAGGGCCGTCGTGTCCTGCTTGCCTTTTGACCTACAGGGCCTAATATAATGCATTTAAATGTTACGTCTCCACCTGCAAATGACAAGGGATGCGTGGAATATGCACGTTTGCTTACCACGCATGGGTGTGACCCCCCCATCATGAATTCATAACTCCTGTAACCTGTTACATACGTATCCTTGACCAACCATTCAACATAAAGTCCTGTTTCACCCTCCCCTCCTTCGAAGCACCAACTCTGACTTCAGCCAGAGGCTACGCTTCCCAGCCTGTCAAAAAAGCCACCTCACAGATGCTACTCTTTGTGAAAAGCAGTCTGCTTTCTAAATTTATAATTTTTAAATGTACATATTTGGTGATGAGGATGGGATTCAAACCCAAGCATGCATGAACACTAGGATAAGACACTTAATGTGAGGATGGCCTTTCCTTTAACTTTCTCTGAGTTGCTTAGTGAGGAAGGAGGCCAGCCTCTGTCCCGCAGAGGCCCCGCATGTGGGTTCTAAGGAGTCCGTGGTGTCCTGGTGAAATCTGCAGAGTTCAGTTGTCGGTACTGAGGAGGGGGGCATGCCAGCCCTATGCCCACCCCCAAGCATGGGCCATGAGAGATCACAGTGGCAACTCCCTTCCTAACAAAGAAGGATCAGAGTGAGCTGTGGCCCAAGGCCCAGGGCGTCCCCCACCTGCTCTGGACTCACCTGCCCAGGTGTCACAGTGCCTCCTGCACTCCCCGGCCCCCCCAGACTCACCTGCTTAGGTGTCACAGTGCCTCCTACACTCCCCCCCCCGCCGCCGACTCACCTGCTTAGGTGTCACAGTGCCTCCTACAACCCCACCCAGACCCACCTGCTCAGGTGTCACAGGGCCTCCTATTCCCCCTGCCCCCGACTCACCTGCCCAGGTGCAGGGGGATGCAGAGCAACAGGAGATCTGTAGGCCACCATGCCGCTCCCTTGGAGAGAGGTGGCTGGGAGAGGGGAGGGGAAGGGTGGTATTGATCCCACCCCAGGCATCAAAGAAGGGTATGGCATTCCAGCTGCTGTGCTCTGGGGAGGGTGGCCAGCCCCTCTCAGGCTGGAGCCAGGCCCTACTTCCAGAGGCGCTGGTTTTCCTTTGTAGTCTGAGATTCTCCCTTTCATGGCAGGCAAAGCCATCGTCAAACTCACTGCTCCTTGCATACCACCTGTGGGGCAGCCACAGTCTCAGGTAAGAAGTTCTCACTGTGGAGGGCAGACTGGGCTGCCCAGCTTGTCTAGGGTCATCTTGCTCCAGCTTCAAGGATCACTTCGTTCTCGCAAAAGGAGGGCCAATCTCTTGGAGGTGGAATGGCTCTGCAGCAGTTTCTTGAGTAAATGTGGACATGCAGACCACAAGGACCACAGACCGCTCCCACTGAGGTTTGGGAGTGACGCTATGTCAGGCAGTGGCCTTGCTTGCTTACAGATCTGCACGTCTGTGCTCGTATGTGCACAGGTCAGCATCCTTGCAGGCCCACGTGTACCTCGCTCTGTTCTGTGTGTCTGTTCATGTGCACACAGATGCATGCACACAACTGCACGTGTGCATGTGTCTGTGCATGTGTGTGCGTGTGCCCATGCACAGGCATATGTCTGTGTGCCTGTTTGTGCATCTGTGTGCATGTTTGTGCGTCTGTGTGCATGTTTGTGTATCTGCATGTTTGTGCATCTGTGCATATGTTTGTGCATCTGTGCGCATGTTTGTGCATCTGCATGTTTGTGTTTCTGTGCATGTTTGTGCATCTGTGCACATGTTTGTGCATCTGTGTGCATGTTTTTGCATCTGTGCATGTTTGTGCATCTGTGTGCATGTTTGTGCTTCTGTGCATGTTTGTGCATCTGTGTGCATGTTTGTGTGTGCATGTTTGTGCATCTGTGCATGTTTGTGCATCTGTGTGCATGTTTGTGCATCTGCATGTTTATGCATCTGTGTGCATGTTTGTGTGTCTGTGCATGTTTGTGCATCTGTGTGCATATTTGTGCATCTGCATATTTGTGCATCTGTGCATGTTTGTGCATCTGTGTGTATATTTGTGCGTCTGCATGTTTGTGCATCTGTGTGCATATTTGTGTATCTGCATGTTTGTGTGTCTGTGCATGTGTGTGCATCTGTGTGCATGTTTGTGCATCTGTGTGCATATTTGTGCATCTGCATGTTTGTGCACCTGTGCATGTTTGTGCGTCTGTGTGCATGTTTGTGTGTTTGTGCATGCACATAAGTGTCCAGGTCTCCTCAGCCACATGGGCTCCTGGGTGAAGCTTCTGCCACTGAGATCCTGAGGAACACGTGCACCTTAATCTTTGCAAACACTTCTGTGTATATTACAACGTAGGTCCAGATGCCCCTGGAACCATCTCATTCCCTGACTCTTTGTCCTCTACATGTCTTGACCCTAAGAAATACTGAGGAATCATCATTGAATTTTAATGTCAATTGCTGTTATTTAATTTATACCAAGAAATTCAGGAAAGGAAAAATGTACATATCCAAAGAAGTGTAAATCTGATACCTGATCAATCCTTTAAGAGGTGATAAATACAAACAGCCTTACTTTTGACATTTATAAATTATTTGGTTCATTACAACAAACAGCGTTTGACATTTTGTGAGCTGTGCAGGGTGTCTCCAGTGTCAGGGTGGAAAGAAAACCATTAGGTGGGTTTTAGGTGTGTGAGCAGATATGGTTGCATTCATTATGGCAGGAAATGCCAATTAGAACCAGAAAAATGAGAAGAATTGGTTAAATTTTTCTCATCAATTGTTACTTATTTGTGTGTCTCATGTGACAAGTCCAAATCTGGAATGCCATTTCTGCTTGATTGACTTAGAAACTGTTTCCCAAAAATAACGAATGCCAGCCTGCTGTAAAACCACAGCAGAAAACAGCAGCCTATGTCATGCATTATGAGTGGACACAGAGCTTGGTGCCTGCACACACAGGTGCACACACACACCTCCCACACAAACTCAGATGCATGCCCCCATGCCCACACGGCTACACACTGCACACCCAGACCTATACCCAGCCCAAGCTCACAGCACATGCCCACACCCCCACCCCGATACTCACACAATTTGTCCAAGCCTCATTCAAAAGCCTGCCTGCCCCTGCCAGATAATAGAATCTTAACTGCAAATTTCATATAGGGTTGTAGCTTCGGGCATGTTGGGGGCTTTGGAGTGAGACAGACCAGGAGTCCAATCTGGCCTTGCTGCTTGTGGGTTGTGTGACTGTCAGCAAGTCACGTAACAGTGGAACTGACCTCCATTTGTGGTCAGCCCTGAATGAGATGCGGCAGATGAGGGGTGAGCACGGGACTGCGGCCATGTGGTGTCCACGAGGAGAGGCTCTGGGCACACTGTGCACTTGGCTGTGACTCCAGCCACCACACTTTGTCCAGCAGCCCCTGGACTGGCCCCTTCAGTGGAATGTGAGCTCCCCAAGGCTGTCCTGTTCCAGCTCCCATTACTGTCCCCAGGGTCAGCCTTGTGCTAGGCACGTTAGGCAGCCAACAAATATTTATGGAGGGTGAAGAGGCATGGTCAGTGCCCTCTGATGCTCCTCCCCTTAAATCCACCTGCACCACCTCCTGTAGCAGCAGATGGGGATCTGCGAATCTGGGGTAAAATGCAAGCGAGGCCGTGGTGTGCTGTGCCCCCAGTCACCCCTTCTGAGGACCATAGGGCATCCTGGTCACTGCCTGAACCTGAGCAGCGGGAGAAGCAGACGCAGTTTCCTAACAGGGAGGTGGTCCCCTTCATCCCAGAGAGCTGGGAGCAGAGTGGGAGTGAGGACAAGAGGATGGGTCGGTACATAGAGAGCTCCTTGGACAGGCCTGTCCAGGGCAGCACTTATGAAATGCAGAGCTCTGGTATGCAGCAACTGCCTCCCCAGCACGTGGTACGCAGTCAGCAGCTGTGTGTTTTATTTTTATTTTTTTGAGATGGAGTCTCTGCTGCCTAGGTTGGAGTGCAGTGATGCGATCTCAGCTCACTGCAACCTCTGCCTCCGGGTTCAAGTGATTCTCCTGCTTCAGCTTCCCGAGTAGCTGGGATTACAGGGACGTGCCACTGTTTTTGTATTTTTGTATTTTTCTTTTTGGATTTTTAGCAGAGGTGGGGCTTCACCATGTTGGCCAGGCCAGTCTCGAACTCCTGACCTCAAGTGATTTGCCCACCTCCCAAAGTGTAATCTGAAAGTGTTGGGATTACAGGCGTGAGCCACTGCAGAGTGTGGTGTGTTCTGACAGATTGTGTGTTTGTCTATGTGCACGTGTGTGTGGTGTGTGCATGCATGTGCGTACCTATGTGTGCATGTGGATGCATGGGATATTTGTATATATGTGTGTGTGTGTGCACAATCGTATGGTATATGCATGTGTGCACTCATGGGTGAGCATGTGTGCATGTGGGTGTGTACGGGTGTGTGCCTGTGTATACATGTGGTATATGCATGTGTGCACTTTTGTGTGAGTATGCATGCATGTGGTGTGTGCATGCTTCTGTGCATGTAGGTGTGTATGGATGTGTGCTTGTGGATACATTGTGTACACAATCATGCATGTGTGCAACTGTGTCACTGTGCATGCACAGGGGAACCAGGGAGAGGAAGATGGGGACAGGGTCGTGTGTGTACATGTATGAGGTATGTGTACGTGTGTGCACTTGTGTGAGTGCATGTGTGTGCGTGTGTGCAATGCCCATGTGCACGTGTGTGTTCCAGTGTCAAGGCCTTGGCACTCAGCCCAGTCAACCCTGAAGCTCTTTTCTTTAGTCAGAAGTGATCTTAGAAAAAGTAAATAAAAACGGAACTGAACTCCCTCCTCCCTTTTTCATTCTTTGTGAAAATGTTAATCTACTGTGTATGAGGCTTAACAGAACCTCATGTATTACCAGGCCTCCTGCTCCACTGGGCGCTGCTCCGTGGAGCTAAAACAAAACGATTTATTTATGTGAATGACCACAGCGTTTAGGCCTCCAATGATGTCTGTCTTTAAACTCGGTCTACAAGATGAATTGAGTTCTACAAGCGAAATCGAAATGCTTTTATGCCGTGGTGCAGGTGGGGGCGTGCTGTCACCTTTTAAGCTCAGCCTCCATCAAACACATCACTTACTGTTATGGGGACATCTCCATTCCAGCCGGATGATGCCTCCATATAAAACATCAGTTTGTCAACAAAGGTGGCCTCTTTCCTTGAACCAGAAGAGAAAAGAATAAGAATGAGAAGCTTATGCTGCTCATCTTGTGCCGCTGTGGAGCTTGTGCTGTCTCCTAGTATCTTGGTCCCTAAGTAAGCTCATGCCCCCCACCCCCCACCCCAGAGACCTCCCTGAAGGAGCCTCGGGGAAACTCAGAGGCTGCGCTGCTGCCGGTGCTGGGCCTGGAGCAGGAGACCAAGGCAGGGAGCGCCCACAGCACCCCTGTGGCACCTCCCAGACCTGCCTGGCTCCAGGATCCTGAGCCTCCAGGGCAGGGGAACCACCTGGGGCTCATGGAGCCCTGAGCCCTGCTCAGCAGAGCACACACCCACCACATTCCCCTCTGTGGTCAGATCTCAGCTCAGAGCCTGGTGAGGGGTGAGCCATGGAAGTTGCTTTCAAGTCCTCCTGCCCAGGGCCTGTGCCGTGCGCCTTCTGTATCTTGGCTTGGGGGAAACGGGAGGGAAGCGCAGACCCAGAGGGAGTTGATAGCAGTGCTCTCTATGGATGCCAGTGTTCCCCACAGAGAACCCAGGCAAGCCCAGGAGGACAGTGCAGGACTGTGCAGGAGGACAGTGCAGGAGGACTGTACAGGAGGATGGGCTGGCAGCCTGGGAGGAGCTAGGCAGGGTCCCAGGGCTCACTCAACAGAAGCACAGTGCTGCTCTCAGAACCCCAGGGATCTTGTTAGCATCGGTTTCTGTTGTGGCAGGCAGGCCTGGAATGGGCTCTGAGGCTCACGTTTCTAAGAAGCTCCAGGGGATACAAAGTCTGGGTCCCTGAGCTGCGCGTTGCACGGCCAGAGCCTGGGCCAAGGGGCTGTGAGCTTTCCTCCAGGCTAGAGCTGTGCGGTTGGCTCTGTCCTTTGGAATAGAACCTTCTGTCCTACACCACCTGCATCCGATCCCCTCCCTCCACACCCTTGGCATGACTGTCACCTTTGAGACCCTGCATCTCACCCAGCAGGAAACTTCTCACCCTGATACTCTGTCAGTGTTACAGCCAGTGTGGCCTCCTGCTGACCCCCTAATGCAAGCTCCTTCGCAGCCATGAGCTCCTGTGCCCCACCCAAGGACAGCCTTCAGCTGTGCTGGCCTGGGTCTCCCGGTCCCCAGTTCAGTCACTCAGCAAAGCACAGTGGATGGCTGAACCCTGGAACTGAGCTTCCCTGAGGTGGTGAAATCTCTGAGTCAGCTTGGCTCGGCTACGATGCCCAGAGGTGTGGTCAAACACCAACCAGATGCTGCCGTGAAGGTATCTGTAGGTGTGATGCACATTTACACTCAGTAGACTTAGATGCACCGTAATGTGGGTGGGCCTTGTCTGATCAGTTGAAGGGCTAGAGAGCAGAGACAAAGAAGCAGTTGTCCTCCAGACACAACAGTAACCTGCCCTGGTCTTCAGCCTGCTGCCGGTCTGCAGGTGTCAGACATGCCCGCCCCCATGATTGCATGAGCTAAGTCTGTAAATCTCCCTCAGCCTCTTCTCTGCATGCGTGTGTGTGGGTCTGTGTGTGTGTATTTACATTTATATTGCACTGGTTGTCAACGCACACCTGTCCTGGAGGCCTTGTGGATTCCACTTTGCTGGAGGTCTGGTAGCTGCATTCTCTTGTGCCTGCAGATCTCCAGCAATGATTCTTTCTAGGTAGGTGCAGCTGGTGAGGAAAGGGGATCTAGGGGGACACCCCTGCTCTCCCATCGGGGTCAGCTTGGGCTGCAGAGACTTCAATTATGGGGACAGTGTCAGCCACTTTGTGTGGCTGCACACATCGGCCACAGCAGAGGCATTGTATTTGTAACACATCTACAGGCAGAGGTCCACACGGCCGTTCTGAAGAGCAGAACATCCTGAATCGTGAAGCAAAAGCCTGAGAAAACTCTCCACAAAAGCAATGAGAACATTGGCAAAATATGCCCAAGCCAGCTTTTTCAGAACATTGGAGACTCACCAAAGGCTTGCAGCTGTTCAGGGAGTATTCAGGAAAAACAGCTGAATCTTGGTAAGAACAGTGAGTTTCATGGCATTTTAATATCCTGTCCCCATCTTCCTCTCCCTGGTTCCCCCATCTCATTGAAAGCCCATCTCCTTGCAGTCATGGAGCTGGGAAAACCAGCTGCCTGGCTGCGTGGGAGGGGAGAAACTGGGATTCAGAACCCAAAAGCCCCATCTCCAGAGAACTGTCACAGCGTGGCCTGTCCAGCAGCTCTGTGGGAGGGCGTCGCTGGCAGGGCCTGTCCTGACTCCATCTGCTCAGAGCTCGTTGTCCCCAGGGCCTGTGCTGACGATGGTGAGTGGTGATTGCTGAACACAGCGGCTGCCTGAGATGGGACCCCCAGTTGGACAGACAAGAAGTGAACAAGGGCTTTAGCAGGAAAAGCAGGGGAATGAGATGTCCACACAACACTTTGAAGCACTCTGGCGTTTTCCTGGGGATCTGGAGGGGCACTGAGGGCCGTGCCTATGTCCAGAAGAGGCCCGAGAAGGCTATTCTCTCTCCCTGGCTGACTCACAGCCCAGTGCATGCAGAAAGTGAGGGATGAGGCCACACTGGGAACTGCTGGGCGTTGGCGGCGTGCCCATTCACAACGACACATCAATAGGGCCGAGTATCCAGAATATGTCAAGAGCCCTCATAGACCCTGTCATGTACGTGGAATCTACATCCAGGAAGCTGTTTTGCAAATATGACTCCTCTGCTGTGGCCGATGTGTGCAGCCACATGGGGTGGCTGACACTGTCCCCATAATTGAAAAGCTCTCTTCACCCGATCATTGGCAGCCCTGGGTGACTGCATCCCCATGTGGGAAGCAGTCTTCTGTGAGGAGGAACTGTGCAGGCCTGTGGGCGGCCAGAACCCACAGAGGATGAAGAGGCCACACCGCACGAGCCAGGGTGGGCTCCCCAGTCCTCACGAGGCCGGGTCTGTGGGTGCTTCATGCATGCCCACTCTCCTTCAGGACTTTCCCCGTGTCGCAGTGGAGGGATGGCAATCCTGGTTATCATGGAGTGATTCATAATAAAAACCATAGTCGAGGAAGTCTAGCTGTTACCCACATAGGCACGATCATCTACATACAGTCCTAACGCTGAATCATGGAGGCTTCACGTTTGTTGGCAAATTAAAATATCACAAACACACAAAGCCCCTGATGCCCTCCCCGTGGCAGACAGACCTTAGCATGTCCCTCATGACCTACCTCTTGGTGCTCATGCCCATGTGGTCCCTCACCTTGAGTGCAGGTGGGACCTGTACTTTGCCTGCAGCACATGGTGAAGGTGAGGTGATGGCACTGCTTCACATTATGTGAACAAGACTCTGACTTGCTGCCTGCCTTGCTCTAGAGATGCCCCTTGCTACCCTTATGGGGCACAGGGCTACATCGAGAAAGTCCACAGGACAGGGGACTGTGGGTGGGCTCTGGGGACTGCTGGAATCCTTCGGGGGTGAAGGAAGCTGGGGAGTGGAGAGCAACCTCCAGCCAACAGTCAGCAATAAAGCGTGGCCCTCAATCCTACAAATAATGTGAATTCTTTCAGTAATCCATTTGGACTAGGAAAGGGATTCCTCCCCAGCTGAGCCTCCGGATGAGGCCACAGCCTGGCTGACATATGATTGCAGCCGTGTGAGATGCTGAGCTGAGGGCCCAGGTGAGCCACACTTGGACTCCTGACCCACAGAGGCTGTGACGGAATAAACATAGAGGAGTTGTTCCAGTCGCAAGGTGGCTGCAGTTTGTTACACAACAATAGACAATAATATACCTGACAAGGTCATAGTTCTCCTCTTTTCTCTCCAGGGGAAGCCATTGTCTTTAAGGTAATAGCCAATAATTCCTCTTCACTTTTTTTTTTTTTTTTTTAAGACAGAGTCTTGTTCTGTTCCCCAGGCTGGAGTGCAGTGGTGTGATCTCGGCTCACTACAACATTCGCCTCCTGGGTTCAAGCAATTCTCCTGCCTCAGCCTCCCGAGTAGCTGGGATTACAGGCACCCACCACCACAGCCAGCTATTTTTTGTATTTTTGGTAGAGACGGGGTTTCACCATGTTGGCCAGGCTGGTCTTGAATTCCTGACCTCAAGTGATCCACCTGCCTCAACCTCCCAAAGTGCTGGGATTACAGGTGTGAGCCACCACACCCGGCCCCTCTTTACATTTTTCTTTGAAGAATCTCTAGAATTTTAAAAATTATTTTGCATTTTGTAAACTTTTTTTATAAACAAGTTTTTGTGACTGTATATATGTTTAATATATTTCATAGTTTCAGTGTGTTCTGAAGGTTTACCCATATGGACACATGTATCTACGGCATTAGTTCTCACTCCTGTACTCACTCCTGTTCTCACTCCTGTACTTCATCTTCCACTACAAGTTAACTTGCTGACTCATTCTCTGCCGTGGATACTGGGTTATTTTAAAGTTTTGTTATCACAAGGAACTAATGAAGATTCTTGTACGAACCTCTGTATATACCAGGGGGGATTTCCACAGAGGATGTATCTAGAAATAAATTGCTGAGTTGTAGGGAAAACACATCTTCAACTCAAGAATTTAGTGCCGAGGTTTGTTTGGAAAGGGCTTCACTGATTTACGGGTCCGAAACCAGTGCATGCACTTGGCGGTCGGCACTTGGAGTCATTGGCCGCTTCCAGCTGTGAATCTTCTGGGCTGCTGGTCAGACTGTGATGGAGTTCACGCATCTTTTCAGTGCTGCTCGGAACTCAGCTTTTCTCTTTGTGAATCATCTGTTCAGATTCTTTACCCATTTTTCTACGAAGCTACTTGTCTTTTTCTGAGCAATGTGCAAGAGTTTTTTGGTCCATTCTGGAGACTATTCCTTTTGTGTTGATACAGATGGAAAATATCTTCTCTTATTCTGTGGCTTATCTTTTTACTTCATTTGTCTTTTGTCAAACAGGACATCTTGATTTTGTGCGATCGCACTGATCGGTTATTAATATTTCCTTCGTGCCTTATGTTTTGTGTGGCCCTGAGGTGGAGAAGCCTCGTCTCACCCCGAGTCACACGTATTGTTCCTGCGTTTCTTGCTAAATGCTCCTCTGTGTTGGTTTTGCCCCTGAAATCTCCACCGCACCCGAATTTTGTGCTTTGCTAGAGGTGGATCCTCCTGCTTATTTGGTCAGTCACTCTTCCAATTTCTGGAAATTTCTAAAATTTCTGCATAAAAATTTTAGTTAGAAAAACTGAAAGTCTCTTCATTCCACTGGGCTGCATGTGCATCAGCTGTGTTAACTCCGTTTGTGAGGGGTGAGTGATTGACCATTGAAGAGAAGGCCCTCAGCACTGCCCTGCACGGAGACATCAGTGAGATGAGAGAAAGGCAGGGCCCCTCATCCGGGAGAAAGGCAGTGCCACAGATAAGCAAATCCCACGGGGGCTGGGAACCTGCAGGGCTGAAATCCCAGCCCCACCGCGTCCTAGACGCGCTGCTGGGCTGCTGGGGCAAGCTTCTCTGCTCGTGAGGCGTTCTCACCTTCAGGGTGTGTACGGCGAAGGCCGTCAGCTAAGAGGACTGTGAGGATGTGAGGTTTTCCCCAGGGAGCCTGGTGCTGGGGGTGGTGGGGGGCTGCCGTGTGGACTGTTTCTGTGGCTTGTGCCCTACGCCCCACATGATTCCGCCCAGAGGGGCTTCCCGGGACCTCTGGGTCCAGGAGAGGTCACGGTCCAGGGGCGTCGTTGGGCTGTGGTGTTCCCCGCCCTGTCCTACAGGCGCCTCCGAGAGCCAGGTAGTAAAGTCACTTATTGTCCCCGGAGCATTCATTTCTGGCCTATCCATGTTTAAATAAAACTTTTATACATCTCAATAATTATATCAATAGATCTTGATCTAGGTAATTAAAATTCAACAAAACATTCCCAAGGATATAACAAACACCCACAAGCCGTTTTAACGACTGCAAGCTGTTCCCCTGAAGGGCTGTGTACTCGCCCAGGGCTGCGGCGCGATGGGGAGGACCTCAGGCGGAAAAAGCATCTTCAGGCTCTTCCAGGCCGTGCACCTGGTGGCATGTTTTCATTAAGTGTTTTATGAGCCGGCGTTGGATCCTTTAATAAGATGACACGCAGCGCATGACAGAATGCAGGAGGGCCGGGCCGCTGTGCTTGCACGCTGTGGCGTGGCTGGGTGAGTTGCTGGCCTTCTCTGAGCTGCTGAAACTCTGGGAGGATGATCCCCAGCTCCAGTGGACATTTATCCATTTGGACGATGTCTCCTGCAAACCCGCTCTGCAGGCGCGGGGCCAGCGGCTGTGAAGGTTATACAGGAGGTGTGGAGGGTTGCAGCTTGATGTTCCGTGCGTTCACCTGGCTCTTTTGCTGTGGTGTTTGATGACACCGGGACGCATGGCAGTTTCCAGTTTTGGTGAACTGCACTTCACACTGTGGCTGAAGGAGGCCAGGCTGGCCTTCACCATGGTCCGTCAGTCAGCCCCCTTCTATGGGTCTTCTGTAGGGCAGTGGGGAGGGTGGTCAAGGTTGAGGGGCAGTAATGACCAGGGCAGGGCAGGTGCTGTTTTGGGGTGGGGGCCTGCGAGGCGCCCTCTGGTTCAGACAGCCTTGATGCTCTGGTCCTCATGTTTCTCAGCTCTAAAACGGGGGCAATGATGGGGCATGCCTCATAGCTGCGTTGAGGTGATGTGGTGGAAAGTGGTCAGGGAGGTGGAAGAAGAAGCCAAGTCTCCAGCTCTGCGCCCAGGCATCGGGGCTCGGGGACTTTGTCCCTCAGATGGCGTCTGGTCCTGTCCCTTACTCCATGGACTGGCTGTGGAAGTCCTTCAGGGTCGTCCTGTGCCAGTGCTGTGGCAGGAGCAGAGAGGCTGTGGGGCAGTGGTCTGTGCTTCTTGGGGACCGAGGGCTCAAAGGAAGCAGAGCTGCCCCAGGGCAGGTGTGCCTCCCTTCCCGTCTACGGTCTGGCTCAGGCGTGGCTGAGATGGGCTGGTGCCTCCCACCCACATGGGGAGCCCACCCGGACTAGAATCTGAACCTCATGAGTCAGCAGCGGCCTCCAGCCAGAGGTGAACCTGCTGCCTGTGGTTTCCTGGGCTTCCCACAGAGCTGGGGGCTCTAAGAGGAGTTGGGAGCAGTGAGAGCTCTGGGTAAGGCCTGGAGCCTGATGCCTAATGAGATGCGGCGGCCAGGGCCCAAGGGGCACAAAATTATTCAGCAGAGTTGAGAATTGTTGCAGTACCCACCTCTCCCAGCTATTGGATTCAGAAATGGACTGGGATGCGAGACACAGTGAGCCACGCGTGGGGCTGAGTGTCTGCAGCCGTCATCACAACGCCACTCTTAGGAGGGGACAGGAGGGCAGTAACCCCAGATGACTGTCCCTGAGCAAAATGGAAAGGGGCTTTTTAGGGAAAGGTGGGGCAGAAAACACAGGAAGGGCTGGATCAGGCGTGGAATCCGGAGGTCAAGACCCGTCCCTCCTCCCTCTCTCCCTCCCATTCCCCTCTTCACTCAGAACGGATCTACTCTGTGTCCAAAGTCACAGCACAGGCAATGTGGGGACAGTTTCGTCTCTTTGGGTCCTTGCTCCCTCATCTTTAAAATGAAGGAACTGGATGGTGGGGTCCAGATATCTTTCACTTCTATGGCTTTTTACTTAAAACTCTACGTTATTTTACTTATTGAACAGAACTGAGAACTGAGTTTACTTCAGTATCAGTGCATTTATATAAATCCTTTATTGAAACATCCAAGGGTCTTGAAGAATAAATAAAATGCCTATTAAAATGCCCATGTCTTGGCATATAATAGATGTTCAGTAAGCAGCAAGTTACTTTTATTGTTGTTATAAGACATGAGTGTTATTAATAATGTATAGTCCTTTATAATTAGCATTAATGCTAACATTGAACAGGACCATCTAAACTGGAACCATGACTTCCCTGAGGGGTGCCATGTGGCCCTGATGAGCCTGTGTTATACAGCACTGTATGGGACACATTCGTGCATAGGTCTTTGCCTTGGAGGCCGATGAGCTTTGTGGGCTACCTGAGTGAGATTTTATGCTTGTTATTCCATGCAATCAAAAGAATTAACATTAGGAAGGGTGGAACTATGGAGGAGGGGTTAGCTTAAGCCATTGGAATATCAATTTCAGGGCAAAGATGATTTAACTTGACTGAACAGAGGACTGCTGGGGAGAGTCAGTGGGTTGGCATCAGTTGGATGGGGAGGTATTAGGGACTTTAGGATTTAGCATTCCTGCAGTTTTGTGACTGAGAAAGACAGGCTGCAGCGATCGGAGGAGGAGAGGCACCTCTGCCTTGTCACTTTGAGCTCTCAAGGAGGAGAGGCGGGATTCATTTATGGGCTTGGTGATGGATGGGAAACCAGTGTACATGTACGCCAGATGTTCAGGAGTGGCTTCCTGCAGGGGGAGACAGAATGAACGTCAGAGCGGGATCTTGCTATTGTCCTTCAGCTCAGGCTCAGGGTTGAATTTGAAGCTGGTATTTGTAGAGGCTTATGTTCATGGCATGTCAGAAAAAGCATTGCGCAATTACTCCCTCCATGGCTGCTGATGAGAAAATTCAGAAAGCGTTGCCAGCAGGCCTTCTGTGTTACCTTCATGCCACCTCTTGGGGGATCCCACATGGTCCAACCTGTCTCCCATGCTGTCTACAATCTTGCTGTCATTATTAATAAAATGTCACTCCCTAAAGAACTCAATGCAATGATTATTTTATGCTTTATTTACATTAAAATCAACAGATGTTAGCAAGTTAATGTCATTTATTATATAAGATATGATGACAATACAATTAGTATTTCTACAACTGTAATTGTAAAATTGACCTTATTAAAATTCCACTTCCTCCGTAATTAAAAAAAACTAATTACTTCTAGTAATTGGACCAGAAATGACATTTTCAGTTCATTAATATTCAGCAAATTGTTGTTGAAGATGTTCTTGGCGCCTTGCACTGTCAGGCTCTAGCATTTCTGTTCGTTTCTTATTTAAAAGTCATCTGGAAATAATAGTTTGCATTTTAACAAGATGTGTATCCATGAATTGATTTTATAAATAAAGTTTTTAATTGCTAATTAATGTGTGGGGCTATGTCTCTGTAACAGTTTCCAGGCATGAATGTGGGGGGCTGGCGAGCTGATCCCGGCTCCCGGCCTGGATGGAGCCCGCCCGCTGCTGGTATTCCTTTTGAAAGCGATGAGGCAGACAGGGACCTCAGGCCATGCTCTGCTGCTCCTGAAAGTCTCTGCCTAATCACTCAGCCTGGGAGGCGGAGGCAAATCAAAATAACAGAGTGTGAACTAGTTTTGTGATTAACTGGGCTCAGCTGAGAAGATTTTTAAAGAACGGAAATCAAGCCATTTAGGGCTGCCCTGGTGCCGTGTTTCCGTGTTCCAGAGCGCAGACACTGTTTGGACGGAGGGCAGGGGAGGGGCATTCTCTCTAAGATAAGGTGGAGCTTGCTGGAAGGGCTGCCATGATCCCATTCTCCCATCGTCCCCTGCAAAGTGACTGTCTTGCCATGTCCAATATGGGCTTGTTTGCAGAGAAGCATTTTCCTCACCAGCTCCCCTGGGTGTCCTGATGTCCTCCTGGCATGTGGAGAGGAAGCACGCGTCTTGAACTGGCAGCTGCTTCAGAACAGGGTGGGCAGGGGGCATGGGGCCGCCAAGAAGGGGGATGCTGCTTTTTCCAGCAGTGCGGGTGCTGGACGCCAAACGGGGTCCCTCCCCGAATGCACACTGCACACATTCTGGAGAACCCAGGAGCTTGCGGGCGTGAGGAGAAGATGGAGTTGGGAAAACACATGAAAAGGAACGGGCGGGGCGAGAACTGTTCTAGATCCTCACGTGAGGCAGGGACCCGGGAAAGCTGAGGCTCGTCAGGAAGGAGCCTGGGCCACGTTTGCCTTTGTTTCTGCAGCGCCCTATTTCTCTAGAAGCAACATGGCTTCGAGTAGGGAAAAATGCGTGCATGTTTAAAGGAAAGAACTTCAAAGATAAGGGGACACCCTACCTCCCTAGGTGGGGATAAGAGTTGTCCTGGGACACTGCAGTCCCACCTGGGAGCCGCAGACTGGTGTTAGCCCGGGCCTCACCAGTCTAGTGATGGTGTGACCTTGGCCGGCCACCTGGGGCTGTGCCTGTGCATAGCTCTGGTGGAGACAGTGAGGTGTGGGGTGAGAAAGTCTCTGCAGTGGTCTGTCATCCTTCCCAGGCAGGTAATCCAGGAGTCTGTGGAGAAAACTGCCTTGGGTTTCCACTGGGCCCTGCTTCAAAGCCTCCTTCAGGGGCCTCGGGAGCAGCCGGAGCCCTGCCCGGTGCCACCTGCCACGCCTAGTTCCTTCTGCACCTGTCCTCTTGGCTGAGTGGGGAGGCTGCTGGGAGCCGGACCCTGAGGGGAGCCAGGGGTCCTGAGTGGGGGAAGCTGCTGGGAGCTAGACCCCGAGGGGAGCCCAGGAGTTCTGGGTGAGGTAGGCTGCTGGGAGCCCAACCCTTAGGGGGACCAGGGGTCCTCGGTGGCCTTGCTGTGCTTCCTGGTAAGGTGGGTCCCAGGCACCTGGGCTGGGAGGTGTGGGGAGCTGGTGCTGCATCCCTGCCCCAGCCAGTTGGAAAGACGTTCTGCATCTGGAGCTTTGTGCAGCGGCCAGGGAGGGGGTAGGCTGTGGGCTCTGTCCCCCGGCGGGAGTGGCTGGCGGGGCTCCCTTCACACCCATCAGACCCGCCACCCGCCCCCAGGCCCAGCCTTCTGCTCCTTCCCTGGCGCTCCTTCCTTTCCCTGCCTGGCTGTGTCTTTGGTGAGCTCACGGCCCCATGTCCTGCCTTGATCTTGCAGGCCACTCCCTGCAGTCCTGAGCGGCTCCAGGCCGAGCCTGTTCCTGTCACGGTGCCGACTCCCTGCTGGCTCTGGGGGCTCCTGGGGACCGGGGACCAGAGGGGTGGAGGCTGCAGGGGAGGGGGCCAGGAAAATGGGTGCCTGTGGCCCCAGGCAGGTGAATGTTCTGGACGGGGTTTCCTCACAGACCCAGCCTTGTTCACAAGGGGCTCCTGCCCACAGCAAGTCCTGGCGAAGGCTCTCTGGGAACTGTGCGGGTGCAGGGAGGTTGGGGGTGGTCACTGTGCTGCTGGAGGTGGTCACCTCACACTTCCCCATCACTGTGCTTGTCCTCAGGGCCCCAAACACCCTGGCACTTCCTGTGTGCGGTGCCCATCCTGCTGCCCAGCTCTCAGATCACCTCCACTTGGAAAGGCGCGGGCCCTTCGTGGCTCCCTGGGGAGATGGCACCTTCAGGGTCAGCTCCCAAGGAGGGTCAGCTGGTGCTGACCGAGGGACGTGGGCATCGGGGCAGACACACTGTCCCCACTCCAGCCCTGTAGAGCCCCCTGCCCCCCTCCTGCCCTGATGCGCCTGGGAGCCCCAGGATGACTCAAGGAGGTGAGGGAGAGGCCTGTGCTGGGCACCCGGCACCTGTCAGATTTCTCAGGTCCTCCCCACGACCTGCTATGTGATGCCCCTTCCCACCCCCGGCGCTGGGGAGAGGGCCTGGTCAGCCTCGCACCTGAACCCAGCAGAGGCTATTTTCCTGAACACAGAGTGGATTCTCACAACCTCTGGGCCCAAGCTCTGAATTCACTGTGGCCAGAGCTGGGAGCTGAGGCTCCTAGGTCCCCACAGAGAACTTCCCCAGGAGGTGGGAGGGGCAGACCCAGGACTGCTGTCCAGGAACAGCACCCACCATCACCCCACGGCCATCATGTCCTGAGTGGGCGTCACCTTCTGGGGTGTGGGGAGAGGCAGCCAGGGCGGGTCCATGCCTGCACCTTTCCCTCCAGGCCTTCCCTGGGGCAAGTCCCCAAGGGGTGGAGAAAACCCGCCCCTGGGAGTGGGGACTCCGGAGCCTCTGCAGGCTCTGCTGGCCCCAGGGGCTCCTGATAAGAACCAGTGGGTGCAGATGGGAGGAAGGTGGAGGACGGGGGGATGCGGAGGCCAGGGAGATGTGGAGGCTGGGGGGGGATGAAGAGGCCCTGCTCTCCCCCATGTCCCTGGGTGGGGGCAGCTGTGATTCCTGGGTGGTCTCTTCGGGATGAGCCCCCCTGGTGTCCCCAACCGAGTCAACTGTTGGGAAGAGGTGGGTCTCCGGGGTTCCCTCCACCTGAAATGAGGTGGCATCTGTGGCTGCTGCTGAGCCACTCCGGTACTTTTGATCTTGATGATTTTCAAAGATTTTCCCTCCAAGGTGGGTCCTCTGCATGAGTAGCCCAGGGAAGGCGGGTGGAACCTGGAGAAATCCCTCTGTGTCCTGGCTTGTCCCTGCAGTGAAACCAAAAGGCCCCTGTCGATGTTGTGGGCTGTCAGTCATCTGCTCGGCCCCTCTCTCCCTTCACTGTGGCTGCTGGTCACCCTGGGCTGTCAGTCATCTACTCAGCCCCTCCCTCCCTTCACTGTGGCTGCTGGTCACCCTGGGCTGTCAGTCATCTACTCAGCCCCTCCCTCCCTTCACTGTGGCTGCTGGTCACCTTGGGCTGTCAGTCATCTACTCGGCCCCTCTCTCCCTTCACAGTGGCTGCTGGCCACCCTGGGTGGCCTCGGGACATGGACAGGCTGTGCAGATGGGAGCATGTCATGTTCCATGCATGCCCCCCACCCTATGCACATTTTAAAATACGTGTGTGTGTGTGTGTGGTTGGAAATATCCATAGTTTGTCAACCCATGCACATATGTGCACACCGGCTGCCATCGTGGTGGGGGACATGCATTCAGCCGTAGGTATGTTAGAGAACCCTGAGTGTACCTGTGCCTGGCGTGAACTCCTAGCTCGGCACTGTGTGTGCCCCGAGACCCGTTGGCTCCCTGGAGCCTTTCTGCCATGCCAGCCCTGGCAGGAGGACTTCATCCCTGACAAGCAGCTTCCCTGAGGGCAAGTGAGGGCTCGAGGGTCAGGGATTGGGGGCCTGGAGACAGCGTCTCTGACACTAGCAGGCAGCCTGGAGGCTCTGTGTGTCACAAGTTGAGAGCCGTGCCCTTTGCACTCAGAACCTGCTGAGCCCCATAGAAGCAGGAAGGTCAGCGTCTGCCTTTTTAATGCAAATCAGAAAGGAGTCTATACTTACTCCAAGGCCCTATGGAGGGAACACAAGGATAACTTGATGCGTTCTTTCTTCTTCTTAAAGTGGGGTGGACTCATAGTTAGGGAGAGATCAATGGGTGATTTGAACATGAAGTTTTGCAGAGCTGTCAATAACAAGAAAGTTTCACCTCAATCCTTTGGAAAACTCTTTTAGAATGACCCACCCGGCCTTCTGATAACCCTTGCTTGGAATCCAGGTGAAGTGGCCCCTCCTGGCTCCCTGCACCCTTCCTGTCCCTTTCCCACCAAGTATCAACCCCCACCCCTTACCCCTCCACACACATGTTCCCCCAGAAATCTCAATTAGAGTCCAAGATAGGATTAAACCTGACAAAAAGAGAATTATTGTGCTGAAGAAGAGTGCAGATGGCAAGCTCACATGCTCCCAGGACGTAATAAAACGTCTTAATTTTACAAATTCAATGGCAGAGATTCTAAACCAGAAGGTGCCATTAGAAATTGTTGTCAAGAGAACCCCCACCCCAATTTTAACATGAGGCATCAGTCACACCTCAAAAACCTCTCAATCATGGAGATTAAGTTCTCAGAAGATGGAGACGTGGTTGCATGGGAGACCAGAATTGTAGGGCTGGTTCTGCTGAGCACAGGGTGAAACGGTGGACCCCCAGCTCCTCTGAGGTCCTGGACCAGATGCTGGGGGGATGGGTAGAAGTGGACTGGTCTATAGCCAGGTCCGTCCCAGCGCCATGGAAGACCATGCAGAGAGGTTCGACCACCACCCCTCTGAGACAACCCTGGACCCACTCCTGACCTAACTTGTATACACCTTTGGGTCCTGATCAGCGTGTCCAAAGACCCCTGGAAACCCAAAGCTGTGGGGTATTTTATTAAGCTTCAGTGGCCTGAGTGGAGCCGATGGAGGGCTGTGGAGAGTCTGTGTCCCACGCGGGCGAATGTCTGCTTCTCGCACCTCAGGGCCTTTGAATCCGCTGTGCCCTTTGAATAGGGGCTCTTCTCCCAACTCCTTCTCACTCCTCACCCTACCTTTGCCCTCTGGCCTGGATACATTCCTTTTTCTCAGAACCACCTGACTTTCCACTGGAACATGAGCCAGAATTGTTAATCGTGTGATTGGATGAATGTCTGTCTCCCCGCTGGGTCAATACTGCATGAGAGGAGGGGCCAGTTCAGCTTGGTTCACCGCAGAATTCCCAGGGCATTCAGCAGGAGCAGATGCAGGTGGGAGTTCACATCATACTTGTTAAATGGATGAATAAATAGGTGAGTGAACATTATAGGTGCAAAGGGAGGATGGATCTGTCTGGCTTTTGGGATATGACCAGGAGTTTCAAAGAGAAGATGGAAATTGAGCTGACTTGATATTTACCAGCAAGACTTGAGGTCAGGGTTTGGGAGCACTTCAGGCAGATGAAGCAATTGAGGAAGTGCATGCGTGGGGCTCATGTGTGCCCGGCTGGTGGATCCGCAGGTAGCTTGGCATGGCATGCATGAAGCACAGCAACGTGCATACAGCAGGTGCTCGGTAAGTGCATGTTTCTGCACTAACAAGGCAGTCGGCATATGTGGTTTGGAGCCAGTGCGGTGCAGAGTGGTTCAGAGCACAGCCTCTGGAGTCAGCCTCCTTCATGGAATATCGACTCCACAGTTAGCCGGGAACAGGAAAGAAAATACCTCCTGAAGCTGAGGTGGAGATAAAGTGATGGTGTCACCATTTCCCTCCCCTTAGCACAGCTGACCAAGACTGGGGGATGCTGTTTTTCAGAACGGTTAGCTTCTCCATAGGTGAACACGGTTGGCTGAATTATTTCCAATTCTTTGCCCTTCTTGTACCTACCCATTTTGCTGTGTGACTCTGCAAATCTCTCTCCCTTATTAGTCAGGATTCTTTAGAGAAACAGAACCAATAGGATGGATGGATAGATAGAAATAGATAGACAGATAGATAGATAGATAGATAGATAGATAGATAGATAGATAGATAGATGTGGGGCTATGATTAATGTCTAGCTCCCCACTGGGTCAATACTGCATGAGAGGAGGGGCCAGGTCTATAGATAGATATAGATGTAGATATCTATATACATATTAGAGAAAATTTATTATGGGAATTGTCTCACAGGATTACGGAGGCCACAAACTTTTTGGAGTGCAGTAATGCAATCTCGGCTCACTGCAACCTCTGCCTTCCAGTTTCAAGCGATTCTCCTGCCTCAACCTCCAAGTAGCTGGGACTATAGGCACTTGCCACCATGCCTGGCTAATTTTTGTATTTTTAGTAGAGACAGGTTTTCACCATGTTGGCCAGGCTGCTCTCAAACTCCTGACCTCAGGTGATCCACCTGCCTCAGCCTCCCAAAGTGCTGGGATTACAAGCGTGAGTCACCGCACCCTGCCCACAAACTTTTACTCTATGCAGTCTGCAAGCTGGAAACCAGGAAAGCTAGTGGTGTGATTGAGTCAGAGTCCAAAGGTCTGAGAATTTAGATTCCAAAGTCCGAGGGAAGGAGGAGGGGGATGAGCCACCTTGGGAAGAGGAGGGGAATCTCTCTTCCTTTTGCCTTTTCATTCTGTCGGGGCCCTCACAGTTAGATGATGGCTGCTCACACTGGTAAGGACAGAGCCTCTGTACTCAGTCTATGGGTTCAAACTCTAGTCTCTCCCAGAGATACCCTCGCAGACAAACCCAGAAATAACACTTTACCAGCTATCTGGGCACCCCGTAGCCCAGCCAAGTTGACACCTACAATTAACCATCACAGTGGTGGAGTAGGTTTTATTCTGCCACCCATGTGGGTTTGGTCACCGGACTAGCTTTGGCCAGTGGCATGGTAGTGAGCATGGCATGAGCAGTCCTGACTGGCACCTGTGAACTGGGAGCTGGCCTAGCTCTCTTGATGGGCACCTGTGAGCTGGGCTAGCTCTCTTGCACTCCTGTCTTTTGTCATGGGAAGGATATGCTTCCTCTAGTAGCTGCTGGCCAAGGAGGGTGGGAGCCATGAGGCACAGACCTGACCCAGTCCAGCCTGGCAGAACCCCCCAGCGGCCTGCAGGGATGTGAGTAAAAAGAAGTGTTTGTTGTGTGTGCTGCTCATTACATAGCGGTGGCTGATAAACACACCTAACTCCACCTCATGCACTGCATGGCTGCCTCCACACCTCCTGACACACGCTGTCTTCTGCACTCTCAGCTGAATCCATGTGAAATGCTCCAGGACAAGGACATGTATGGTTCCCCTCTTCCCCCATGCCTGCTCCCCATTCCAGATGGGAAGTGTCGTTGCCAGAGACCAAATAGGTTTAAGGGAAATTTGTGGGTCAATCATTTGGCCAACAAAGCCACTCACTTTGCTGGAAAAATGAAGTAAAGACGTAGAGCAGGTTTTTTAAAACTTGTTTTTATCTAATTTTTATTTTATTTTATATTTTTGAGACAGAGTCTCACACTCTCTCCCAGGTTGGAGTGCAGTGGTGTGATCTCGGCTCACTGCAACCTCCGCCTCCTGGTTCAAGAGATTCTCCTGTCTCAGCCTCCTGAGTAGCTGGGATTACAGGGGTGTGCCACCACACATGGCTAATTTTTGTATTTTTAGTAGAGACAGAGTTTTGCCATGTTGGCCTGGCTAGTCTTGAACTCCTGAACTCAATCGATCCACTCGCCTTGGCCTCCCAAAGTGCTGGGATTACAGGTGTCAGCCACTGCACCCGGCCAAAGTTTGAGATTTAAATTGTATCTGTTCTCCTATTGATAGACAACTGTGTTGGACCGATAACTATATATTGTAAGTAAAGCGGCTATGAATGTTTGTGGGTGTTTTTGTAAACATACATTTTCATTACTCTTGGATAAATACCTAGCAGTGGAATTGCTGGGCTAAAAAGTATATATTAATACTTAGCTTTATAAGAAATCTGTAACCCTTTTTGCAAAGTGAGTGTGACATTTTACATCCCCATTAGTGATGTATGAGTGTACTAGTTGTGCCAAGTTTTGGCTGATATTTCATAGTGCCAGTCTCCTTCTATGTACCTGCTCTGGTGGGTGTGTAATGGTAACTCACTGTCGCTTTAATTGCATTTCCCTGACAGATGATTTGGAACACCCTTTCAAATGTCTGTTGCCTATTCATATAGTTTCTTCTGTGAAGTGTCTGTTAAAGTCTTTTGCCCATTTTTCATTATTTGTCTTTTTTATTATTGAAAGCTATGTGTGTTTTAATCCAGATATACATCCTTTCTCAGATATATACTTTATACAGATTTTCTCCCATTCTCTGCTTGCATGATTTACTTAGCAGGGTCTTTTGATGAGCAGAAATTCTTCAACAATTCCAGTTTATCAGTGTTTTATGGTTATTGCTTTCTAAGTGCTGTGTAAGAAATCTTTATTTACTGCCAAATCATGATGAGATTTGTCGTTATGCAGGAGCCCTCTTGATGTGCTGGTGCAGTGTGTGTGGAGGGAAGGGAGCATTATATAGGCCTTTGTTTAACTCAGTCTTTTGGTGAGCCCAAGTTAGGGTTTTAACAAGTTAGACATTAAATCAGAATAAATTGTGCACAAATACATTGAGAAAGACGAAGAGATGGAGACTGAAAGGGGTCAGGAACTAAGGAGCTAAGAGGAGTCAGACTCCTCTGGCCACTCTGAAGGAAGCCGTTTTCCTTCTCCCGGGTTGGTTAAGCTTTTTCCCCTGTTGAACTGGCTCTGGTAATATAGCTTCTTCCGAGGGCAGGACTCATTGAGAAGAACAGAACCCCCTGGTTGCTTTTTCCGCCTCCACCTGCTGGAAGCACCAGGGGTTCTTTTCTCCTGCGGGAACCTGGTGGGGCTCCCGGAGGTAAAGCTCACAAAAGCGTGGAAGTCCCCTCCCCACTAAAATTAGGCCTCTTGGACTTTTAAACTCTCAGATTGTTTTGTTTTGAGCCTCCAACAATTTTTCGATTACAATTTAGGATTTTCTACCCCAACATTGGACCCCATACAGGTTTCTGCTCCTGAACTTCTGCTCCTGATAAGTGTGATTCTCTGTATCCACCTGTCTGTCTCTCTGACTTTGGGGAAGCAGTTTGCCCCGTGACTGCAGTTCTGTAATGGCTCTAAGAAGACTTGTTGATTTTCAATTTGTTCAGCTGGTTTTCCTTCTTAAATCTCACTTTTCTTTTCCATGTGGATATCTGGATGTGTTAAGGCACTATTTGTTAGAGAGTTTATTTCCTCTTTGAATTGCTTTGGTGCCTTTGCCAAAAAAGTTAATTGACCCTCGAATTGTTCATCTATTTCTGAACTCTACTGTGTTCTATTGATCTATTTGTCCATCCTTATCCTCATGTCTTATTTATTTTAATTTTATTGTAAACCCCAAATTCAGGATGTGTGAGTCCTCAGCATTGTTGTTTTATTTTTATTTTATTTTATTTTATTATTTTATTTTTGAGACAGTCTTGCTTTGTCGCCTAGGCTGGAGTGCAGTGGTGCAATCTCGGCTCACTGCAACCTCCGCCTCCCGGGTTCAAGCGATTCTCCTTCCTCAGCCTCCCAAGTAGCTGGGATTACAGGCATGTACCACGACGCCCAGATAATTTATGTATTTTTAGTAGAGATGGGGTTTCTCCATGTTGGTCAGGCTGGTCTTGAACTCCTGACCTCAGGTGATCCACCTGTCTTGGCATCTCAAAGTGCTGGGATTACAGGCGTGAGCCACTGTGTCTGGCCTGTTTTTATTTTTATTAATGCTGCTGAGATTATACTTGTGATCACATTGAATCTAGAGGTTAATTTAGTGAAAGTTGATGTTTAAAAATATTTAGTCATCCCATTTTTAAAAATGGTGTATCTTTTCATTTATTTATAGCTTTAGTTTCTCTCACCATCTTTTTTAGTTTTCTGTACAGTTTTACCTGCCTTTTGTTAAACTTATTCCCAAAAATTGCATTTAAAAATGTTTGTTTTACAGTTGTTTATTGGCAGTATATAGAAATACAATTTATTTTTATATATTAAATTATATCCTGAAGACTTGATAAATTTACTTATCAGTTCTAATAATTTTTTGTTGATTTCTTAGGTTTTTCTATATTAATAATCATGACATCTGTGAATTCAGATTGGTTTTCTTCATTTTGTTACTGTGTGCTCTTAACTTTTCTGGTCTTTTTTATTTCTCCTCTTGGCATTTTTGCACTTCTCTTTGCATAATGTTAACCGATTACTCTAAATTTGCATTTTTTATGTACCCCTGTAAAAGGAAAATAAATCTTGGAGGCCCCAAATCACTAAGCTAAAGGGAAAAGTCAAGCTGGGACTGCTCAGGGCAAGCCTGTCTCCCATTCTATTCAAAGTCATCCCTCTGCTCACCGAGATCAATGCATATCTGACTGCCTCCTTTGGAGAGGCTAGTCAGAAACTCAAAAGATGCAACCGTGTGTCTCTTATCTACCTGTGACCTTAAAGCCCACTCCTCGCTTCCAGTTGCCGGCCTTTACTTCCAGTTGTCCCACCTTTCTGGACTGAACCAGTGTTCATTTTACGCATATTGATTGATGTCTCATGTCTCCCTAAAGTGTTTAAAACAAAGTATGCTTGGACCATCTCAGGCACATGTCGTCAGCACCTCCTGAGGCTGTATCACGGGCATGGATTCCTAACTTAGCAAAATAAACTTCCTAAACTGAGAACGATCTCAAATATTCAGGGTTCACACCACCATCTACTTAGAGTTGATAAAACTTCTTGTGAAATAGAGGATCCTTATAACAGGGTAGTCCTTTGTGCTACTGTTGTGCATTACTGCTGTATGGGATATAAATCTCATATATATTTTTGCTATTCTATGTCTTTCAAATAAACTAAGAAAAGAAAAAAAAACTGTACGTGTATATTTATATATGTCTATCTACGGTGCAGAAAAGGGTTAACTTAGTAGGTCTGAGTTGCTCAAACCCTGCAAATTCCCAAGAAAGGGCTGTATTTGGGGCTAAACCTTAACCAAGATGAACTCTGAGCCAAGATGAACAGGGGCATCCTGTTTGATACGAGTGTTTTGTATGTCTGAAGTCTTGGGCCATGCTGTTTCAGTTTGATCAAATGGTTTATGTTAACAATGTGACTCATAGTGAATGCTTTATTTGGGGTTATGCCTGAGGCCTTGGGCTATGCTTAATCAGTTTAGCCTCCCGGGGAACTGGAGTCTGAGTAGTTGAAGTCAATCTTTTGGGGACTCCATGCTTATGTGACTGACCCCCAGTAAAATCCCTGGACTCCAGGGCTGAGGCGAACATTTCCAATTGGCAACACTTTGCCCGTGGTATCACACGTTGTTGCTCGGAGAATTAAGTGGGTGCTGTCCATGCAACTCCACTGGGCAGAGACGACTGGATGCTCGGCCTGGTCTCTCCTGACTCAGCTCTATGTACCTTTTTCTTTGTTGGTTTTAATCTGTCTCCTTTTGCTGTAATAAACCATAGACATAACCATAACTGTTTCTGAGTCCCGTGTGGCTTTCCAGTGAATCATCAAGACCAAGGGTGATCTCAGGGATCCCCAAAACAGACATATATATATATATATATATATATATATATTCATTTAAAAATTCTTTTATAGATATCCACATAATTAGCATCTTTGACAATTTGTATTCCTTTGCTGAGATCTGTCAAAAGACCATCGATATTTCTCCTCAGCTTGAAAACTTTGTTAAGCAATTTTTTGTAGGGGAAAAATCTACTTGCAATTTATTTTCTCAGTTGCGATTCATGTAAAAATATTTTGTTTTACCTTAACTTTTGAAGTTTACTTTCTTTATGTGTGTATATGGGTTGACATTTTTCTTTTTTAGAGATTTATTTCCGTTGTCTCCTGGTCTCTTTTGATTGTGATGAGAAATCAGAAATCGTCGCACCACTGTTCCCCTGTATATAACATATTATTTCTCACTGCCTGCTTTTAACATTTTCTTTTTGCCCTTTTGCATTTTAATAATTTCATCTTGCCGTGCCTTGGTGTTTCATTTTTATTTATCTTGTTTGTGACTCATCAAAGTTATTATATTTATAGATTCACCAAATTTGGGATTTTGGGGGCCGCTTTCACCAACATGCTTGGTGTATTTTAAAATAATGTCCCTTCTTCAGTTTTTCTGTGCAGCTTGTTACTTGTGCTATTTAGATCTTTTATTTTCTTAGCAGATTCCTTTTCTGCTTGTTCTATCAGGTACTGACAGTGATGTCTCCATCACTGCGGGTTCATGTTTGCTTTCTTCACTTTGGTACTACATTATGAGGTATAGAAACATTTTCAAACACAACTTCCTGGTGAAAAATTTTAGTATTCTATAGTGGTCCTCCTTTTTTTTTTCTTAATAATGCCTTTAATAATAACTTTAAAGAGTATTTATTTCTGATATTAAAAAGTGTATTCATTTCTGATATTAATATAACTAGATTCACTATATAATTTTTATCTTTCAACTTTCCTATGCTTTTATATTTTTCTTATTACTCCTTGGTATATTTTGGATATATGTCTCTGCCCGAATCTCATGTTGAATTGTAATTCCTGATGTTGGAGCTGGAGCCTGGTGGGAGATGGTTGATCATGCGGGTGGATTTTTTATGAATGGTTTAGCCCCATCCCATCACAGTAGTCCCTGTCCTCACAATAGCAAGTGACGTCTTGCAAGATCTGGCTGCTTGGAAGTGTGTGGCATTTCTTTCTCTCGCTCTCTCTCGCTTTCTGGCTCACTCATGCTGTTGCCATGTGATGTACCTGCTCCTCCACTGCCTTCTGCCGTAATTGGAAGCTTCTTGAGGCCTCCCCAGAAGGAGATGCCGCCATGATTCCTGTACAACCAGCGGAACCATGAGCCAGTTAAACCTCTTTTCTTTATAAATTACGCTGTCTCAGATATTTGTGTTTTTTTTTTTTTTTTTTTTTTGAGATGGAGTCTTGCTTTGTCGCCCAGGCTGGAGTGCAGTGGCATGATCTCGGCTCACTGCAACCTCTGCCTCCCAGGCTCAAGCAACTCTCCTGCCTCAGCCTCCTGAGTAGCTGGGATTACAGGCACCCACCACCACACCCAGCTAATTTTTGTATTTTTAGTAGGGATGGGGTTTCACCATGTTGGCCAGGCTGGTCTCGAACTTCTAACCTCAGGTGATCCACCTGCCTCGGCCTCCCAAAGTGCTGGGATTTACAGGCGTGAGCCACTGCACCCAGCCTCAGATATTTCTTTATAGCAATGTGAGAATGACCTAAAATACTCTCGTTAGTGAAATATAGTTGAATTTTATTGACTATAGTCTGATTGTTTTTGTCTTTCTGATGGAGTTTTTATGCTGTGTGCATTTGTGTGAATCGGTAATAGGTCTGACAGTATACTCGCACTCGTACGTTGTGTTTTTTTTCTAATCTTTCTTTAGTTGTTTTCCCTCCATTTTTACTTTATTCTGCAGTGACTTTTTTCCCTTTAAAACTTTTCTCTAACAATTTGGGCATTGTACACTATATTTCTATTATTTTGGTGATTAGTCTACAAATTTTGTCGCTCATATACTTAATCAAATTATAATATCAATCTCCTAAACCTTCTTCATGTATTACAGAAACCTCAGAATATTCTAATCAACTCTTTCTGACTTATTTACCTTAGTTGTCAAAAATCCAATATTTCTTTTTTTGTAACTCTATAAGCTTTATTGCTATAGTTTTGCAGAGGTAAGTTTATCCCGCCTTGCCAATTTCTTTGCACTTCTATCTTCTCTTTCACTTCAGACCTTCCTTCTGATAATGCTGTTCTTCTGTGTGAAATATATACTTAATTCTATACTGATTGTAGATAGGGTATATTGGCGCACACCATGTATATATTGGGTTTTCTGAAAAGTCTAAATTTCATCCTTGTTGAAAGATGTTATTTCCAGTGATAGACTTCTATATTAACAGCTGTTTTATCTCAACACATTGTAGATCTCATTCAGCCATCTTGTTGCTTCTGTGTTGAGGCTGATAAATCAGCGTTTGGGCTAAACCTTCTTGGAAAGTTATCTCTCTTTTCTCCCCAGCTACTTTCAGATCCTCCCTTTATCTTTGGTGATCTATAATTTCACCATGATGTTTCTCTGTGTACGTTTTGTTCATATGTATTCTGTTTGGAAGTAGTTGGCCTTTTTGATATGTTTAATTTATTTTATAGGGTTTATTTTTTTGGAAATTTACCAGCCATTATCTTTTAAAATACTGTCTGTGTCTCTTTTCATCTCTTTCTGGGCATTCCAATTAAATGTGTGTTAAACCTTCTCACTCTGCCTTTGTGCTTCCTGACCCCTCTTAGTCTCCATCTCTTTGTCTTAATGTATTTTTGTATAATTTATTCTGATTTAATGTCTAACTTGTTAATTCTCCTTCCTTTCCTCATCCTCCTCCCTTTTCAACTTTGCCTAATCAGGCATTAAAACTGTCCTGTGAATTATTAATTCCGAGAGTGATGTTTTTCACTTTCAGGGGTTACATTTGCTTCTTTCAAACTCTGCTTGCTTGCTGCTCACCTTCACAATCTGTCTTTATCTCTTGGAACATGTTAGTGGTCTGGGTCTTTTACTGTTTTTAATTCTCTTCGTCATTTTTTTCTGCCAGCTTTTGCTCACTCTTCCTTTTTCCTTGTCTACTTTGTGATTTGGTTCACCAGGAAGTGCTTACTGTTTTGCAACTTTTCCTATGAGATGTTCCATAGCCCTGGGATGGAAGTGGTTTACTCCAGAAAGAATTTGTGTTTGTCTCTGCAAAAAGAAAATAAAATTTCAGGACCTTCCAAATTCATCATGCCAAGGGGAAAAGTTAAGCCCTAGAAGTGGAATCATATAACATGGATGTTTTTCTTCCCTGAGGTATGATCGTTGCTTCTTGACCTGTGTGTTGAGATGTTGTACGTGACCCCAACTACCTGTTCCTCATTCAAACTAGAGAGTAGACCCTGTGACTGTTACTTCTCTACACTAAAATGTTAGGCAACCCTCTAAGAGTGCAATCAAGAGTAGTCAATCAGGCCAGGCGCAGTGGTTCACGCCTGTAATCCCAGCACTTTGAGAGGGCAAGGTGAGCATATCACTTCAAGTCAGGAGTTGGAGACCAGCCTGGCCAACATGGTAAAACCCCATCTATACTAAAAATACAAATATTAGCTGGTTGTGGTGGTATGCACCTGTAATCCCAGCTACTCAGGAGGCTAAGGCAGTAGAATTGCTTGAACCCAGGAGGTGGAGGTTGTAGTGAGCTGAGATCGTGCCACTGCACTCCAGCCTGGGGGACAAGAGCAAAACTCTGTCTCTAAAATAAAATAAGAGCTCAGAGTTGAAAAGAAAATGAGCACTCAAACAAAAGACTTTTCAGCAAGGCAAATTTACTTCTGCAGAAGGGTGTTGCTTGTGCTCTTGGCTGCTGCGAGAGCACACCAAAGAAAAGAGGGAAGGAGTTTTTATCTCTAACGCAGTCCCTAACTCTGTGTCATTCCCCCATGGGCTGGGGTTGGACTGCACAATCTAAGCTGACTCAAATGGCTATTGTGAATTTTTTCCCAAATAAGGAAGGGAAAGGGGGATGTGCATTACAGGTCAGGACTGGTGGGAAGACTTGTTTACAAAGCAGTAACTAAGCAGGTAACTAGGGGTGAGGAGGTACAAGGAAGTTGTTCTCAGGAACAAACAACAAGGAAGTTGAACAGGTTACACCTTTGAAGAGGAACTTACTGTATCTAACATACAGGTAACTGGTTTCCATGTAAATATATTTCTCACTCCTGGTAATACTGCAGTTATCTCTAGATGACAGCAGTGCTTCTCAAACTTTAGTGTGGTCACCAACCATCTGAGGATCTTGTTAAAATGCAGATTCTGACTCAGCAGATCTGTCAGGGGAGGGGCCTGAGATTCTGCATTTCCATCAAGCTCTCAGTAATGCTGACCCTCTGTTCTGGGGGGCACAAGAAGGCATAGGCCTCCTGAACACACTGAGGTGGCATCCCCACCTGCTGCTGTGACCACCCAGGGGGTTCTTTCTGCCCACTGTGCAAATAAAGACCATGGCATTGCTGTAAGGAAAGAGTTTAATTGAGGCAAGGCCAGCCATACCATGTGGAAGACGAGTTATTATTCAAATCGATCTCATTGAGGCTCCTGGATTAGGGGTTTTTCAAAGGTAGTTTGGGGGAAGGTGTTGGGCTAGCTGGGAAATGGGTGCTTGCTGCTGATTGGCTGGGATGGAGATGAAATCATAGGGAATGGGAGTTGGGGTAGCTGGGAAATGGGTGCTTGCTGCTGATTGGCTGGGGTAAAATCACAGAGGGTGGAAGCTGAGGTAGCTGGAAAATTGGTGCTTGCTGCTCATTGGCTGGGGTGGAGATGAAATCGTAGTGGGTGGGAGCTGTCCTCTAGAGTTGAGTTGCCTGTGGGTGGGGCCACAGGAGTGGCTGGCAGTTCCAGGTGGAACCATGTGGGTCAGACATGCAAAAAAAACCTGAAAAGACATCTCAAAAGACCCATCTTAGGTTCTACTCTAGTGATGTTATCTGCGGGAGTAATTGGCGAAGTTGGATATCCTGTGACCTCTAGAATAATGGCTGGTAATCCTTTATGCCTACGTCTTAGCAGGACTCAGGTGCCTCTCCTTCACCTAGCCGGAGGCTCTCTCATTAGCTTTACAAAGGCAAAAGCTATGGAACTTTGGGGAAGGCCTATTATCATTTAAACTATAACCTAAAGATCTTCCAAAGTTAGTTAGGTCTAAGCCCAGGACTAATTAAGGCAGCTTGAGAGCTAAAGGCAAGAGTGGGGTGAGTGACATCAGATCTCTTTCACTGTCATAATTTTCACACTGATAAAATTTCTGCAAAGGTGATTTCACCTGCTTCGTGCAGCTGGCACAGGACTCTGGGTCATGAATACAAGTGTCTGATACCCACAAGCCTGTCCTCCACAGATCCTTACTTGCAGCTCAGACCAATGGCGCTCTTCAAGGAGTTGAGTCTAAGAAGTACTGGGGTCATCTGGACACCCTCACAGAGGTCTGAATATGCAACGGATGTCCTCTCTATCCCATAATAATGAAACATGTGCACGCAGAGCCGTCCTTCTAAGCCACCTTCTGAAACAGTGGGTGCCATTTATCTTCATGCACTCGGAGTCTTCTCTGCCGAAGACCTTTTTCTCTCTACGAGATCCGCATACCAACTCAACACTGAGGGCTAATAAAAATGCCCAATAAATTCAGAATACACCTTCAAACAAGAACACCATATGCAAATGGCAAAGTAATTCCATTGTTAAATGTTATTCCTGAAACACTTGTGTGAGCCAGAGCTATTTAAATTGTCGGTCCAGTATAATTGCTGTTGTGTTTTCTGGCAGCAACAAAGGCTCTAGTCAAATGGCTGTAAAATATAATAGGCAGTGCTCCCGGCTTTTGTTTTCCAGTGTAAACTACTTGCATTACTATTTACATATCAATGAAAACTTCCTTTCGCTAAATCATGCAAGTAGAATAGCAGGGTTCAGCACAGTCCAGGAATGGAACACTGGAGATCACTTCGCAAGCTATTTCTTTTTTATTTATCCCAGATCCCCAAACATTCAGGCTGGCCAGGCCTGTAATGCAATTACTCTGAGTCTCTGGCTCAAAAGTGCTGGTGTCTATTGTGCCCATTTGATCTGGCATGGATTTAGAGATTAGAAGGCACGAGATGACTTCAACCCCTTGCTGAATCGCTGGTGCGCTGAGCGAAAGATGGGATTGATTGCAAAGCCGCCAGGGAATGCTAAAGTGGCCTGGATTTTTTTTTTTTTTTTGACTTTAGGAATTGCATGAAGTCTTTACACTCTTTTTACAGTCAGGAAAATCACAATTTAGTTTCAGCACAAAATATGCAGTTATAAAGGGGATGGCCACTGTATTGGTTTGTTTAATGCTGCTGTAACAAAATACCATAGGCTGGGGGCTTATACGCAATGGAAGTTTACTTCCCACAGTTATGGAAGCTGGAGGTCCAAGGCGAGGCTGCAGCAGATATGGTGTCTGGTGAGGACCCGCTTCCTAGTTCACAGATGAGTGTCTCGTGAGGACCCACTTCCTGGTTCACAGATCAGTGTCTCATGAGGACCCACTTCCTGGTTGACAGATCGGTGTCTGGTGAGGACCCACTTCCTGTTCATAGATCAGTGTCTGGTGAGGACCCGCTTCCTGGTTCACAGATCAGTGTCTCGTGAGGACCCACTTCCTGGTTCACTGATCAGTGTCTGGTGAGGACCCACTTCCTGGTTCACTGATCAGTGTCTGGTGAGGACCCACTTCCTGTTCATAGATCAATGTCTGGTGAGGACCCACCTCCTGGTTCATAGATCAGTGTCTGGTGAGGACCTGCTTCCTAGTTCACAGATGAGTGTCTCGTGAGGACCTACTTCCTGGTTCACAGATCAGTGTCTCATGAGGACCCACTTCCTATTCATAGATCAGTGTCTGGTGAGGACCCACTTCCTGGTTCATAGATCAGTGTCTGGTGAGGACCCACTTCCTGGTTCACAGATCAGTGTCTGGTGAGGATCTGCCTCCTGGTTCATAGTCAGTGTCTGGTGAGGATCTGCTTCCTGGTTCATAGTCAGTATCTGGTGAGGATCTGCTTCCTGGTTCATAGATCAGTGTCTGGTGAAGACCCGCTTCCTGGTTCATAGATGGGTGCCTTCTCTCTGTGTCCTCATATGGTGGAAGGGGTGAGGGAGCTCTCCGGGGTCCCTTTTCTAGGGCACTAATCCCATTCATGGGGACCCCACCCTCATGATCTCATCACTTCCTAAAGGCCCCACCTCCTAACACCACCACCTGGGGGGTTAGGATTTCAACAAATGAATTTTGGGGGAACACTAGTAGTGTTCAGACCCTAGCAGCTATTCATATGTGGGAGGAAACAGACAGCCCATGCAGGCAGCGGCAGGCAGTGCAAGACTGAGTTATTTACCATTTGTCTGTGGTGACCAAGATGTGATGTCTCCACTATAACAGAATCATAATCCGTCCCTTTTACTAAATGTCCCTAAAATAAAATTATACATCATTGTGAAGGCATATGATCTGTGAAATGTCAGAATGGCCAAATAATAGTAAAATACTTGCAGTTAAATCCTCCACTGCTCTTGGTTCCACCTGACACATAGGCTGCACCAATGGCTTTGCCCTGAAATCTCCCTGAGCTCTATTTCATCTATGAAGGTCCCCCAGATGAATGCTACACTCCTTGAGCGCAAAGTTTAACTGTTTTTTTTTTTTTTTTTGACTGAGTCCTGCTCTGTTGCCCAGGCTGAAGTGCAGTGGCATGATCTCAGCTCACTGCAACCTCCGCCTCCTGGGTTCAAGCGATTCTCCTGTCTCAGCCTCCCAAGTAGCTGGGATTACGGTTACCTGCTACCACGCCTGACTAATTTTTGTATTTTTAGTAGAGACAGGGTTTCACCATGTTGGCCAGGTTGGTCTCAAACTCCTGACCTCAGGTGATCCACTCACCTCAACCTCCCGAAGTGCCGGGATTACAGACATGAACCACTGTGCCTGGCCTAATGGTTTTATTGTTTATGTGCACAGAATCACACCATGCTATAATGCCAGAGCCAGAGAGGACCTAAGCATGGCCCTGGTACACCATCCTGCAGTGGCAGAGTCTCAGTGGGTTATGGCTGGCAGGGCCCAGGGCTGCACCCAGCTTCAGCAGACATGGGGAGGAAGGGCACCCTGCTGCCTCACCACAGAGAGGCCTTCAGGAACGTGTGAGCAGTATTTTATTAATTACATCACTTCTTTTTAAGTTAGGAAAGACAAAGGAAGAGGGCAGACCTAGGGCATCCCCGATTGGCTGAAGTTGCTTCCTCCTTTGGCCCCCTCTTTCATTATCTGGCCAGGAGGTTTCTCAGACTGGAATGCCCTGCGTAGACCTGGGTGATGAGCTTGTGTTGTTTCTGGACTCTGAGTATATCCAAAGCCTGCTGTGTACAGGTGCCCCAGGCTGTGCCTTGGTGCATAATCCGGGCAGGGCTTCTCAGCCTGGGTGCTGTTGACACTGTGGGCCAGATAATCTCTGTGGAGGGGCTGTCCTGTGCAATGGGGAAAACCGAGTCACAACCCTGGTCTCCACCCACTGTATGCAAGCAGAACTCTCCAGCAGCAGCAGCCAGAAATGTCTCCAGACAATGCCACATGTCCCCTGGAGGGTGCAGTTGACCCCCTCTTCTCATGTGAAGACCATTGGATTACAGCATGGATCCCCAGCCCCCAGGCCATGGACTGGCATGGGTCTGTTTCCTGTAGAACCCAGCAGCATAGCAGGAGGTGAGTGAGCCAGTGAAGCTTCATCTGTGTTTACAGCTGCTCCCCATCACTCGCGTTACCTATCTCCTGAGCGCCGCCTCCTGTCAGACAGCAGCTGCATTAGATTCTCATAGGAGCGCGAACCCTATTGTGAACTGTGCATGTGAGGGATCTAGGTTGTGGCTCCTTATGAGAACTTAATGCCTGATGATCTGTCACTGTCTTTCCTTCAAAATGTTTTTTTGTAGTAGCTCCATGATCTTTTTTGGTTGACTCCAACACATTCTCTAGGGCTGAGCCTAGATGCGCCCTCCCTAGAGAACTTTCTGATCACCCTTGACTATGTTAGGTCCCTTATTTCGAGTTCTTGTTGCAAGCTACAGCTTCCCCTGGTGGCATTCATCACACGAGAGAAGGCGCTGTTATTATTAGATCATTGTTTTCCAGACCAGTGGGAGCTCCAGAGAACAGAGCTTCTTGTGATGGGCCCCTTTACCCAGCTCAGCAGGTTTACCGTGGAAAAGGATGGATATGAGGGCCCGAGCTAGAAACACAGAGACAGGCATGCTATGGCCCTCCCTCCAGCCCCCAGTGGAAGAAGCAGCATGGTGGCCCCCTTTGGGTTAGAGGTGCTGAGTACTGCTTCCATGAAGCACAGAGGAGTGAGGGGCAGGTGCTCAGTGCCGAAGGATCAGGGATGGTTTCACAGGGAGCTGGGGTCAGTCTCCCACTGAAGGTGAGGAGATCTCGCCATGGGGAAATGGAAGAAGGACTTCTAGAGCTTCTCTGTGGATGGTCTGTATCTGGAGAGCTCAGAATGTCTGACTCCAGACAGTGTCCTCAGAGGTGCCTCATGCGGAGGGGGATCCATGCATTTTTAATACATGAATTGATTTGATTTGGTATTTCTGCTGATTGTGTTTCCTGGTCTGCTTATGCAGTGGTGTCTAAAGCACAGGCTGTGAAGTCAGAATACCTGGGATTGAGTCTTGATTCCTTGCTCAAACTGTGTAACTTCAACCAGATGATGCAACCTCATGTGCTTCACTTTTCCCATGGATGTGTTAGGAAGAGTAAATAGTATAATTGTCATATTAAATGTGATAATGAGTATTAAGTAGAGTTCCCAGTATATGGATTTAACTATCACCATCACCATTGTCATCATCACCATCATGATCATCATCACGATCATCATCACCACCATCACCATGACCATCATCACCATCATCACCATCATCACCACTATCATCACCATCACCCTCATCATCATCATCACCACCATCATCATTTTCATCATAACTGTTATTATCATCATGATCATCACATTATCATAACCACAACTGCGATCATCTCCATCACCACCATCACCACTACCATCATCATCGCCACCACCATCATCATTTTATCATCATTGTCATTATCATCACCATTATCCCATTATCATAACCACCACCATAATCATTACCGTCACCATCATCACCATCACCATCATTACCATTATCGTTATAATCATCACCATCATCATCATCACCATTGTCATCACCATCACCCCCATCATTATTATCATTGTAATCATCACCACAATCATCATTATCATCACCATTACCATCATTTCTACCATAACCACCATGATCACCACCATCATCACCACCATCATCATCATTGTTATAGTTATCATGATCATCACCATTATCATCATATCATCTTTATTATAACATCTATGTCATCACCACTGCCATAATTGTCATCATTATTGTTACCATTCTCATCACTATCATTACCATCATCATGTTAGAATCATTTCCCTTTCTTGGTATCAAAGTTTTGAGCCATGATATACTTATGGGAAATCTGATATTGACTTGTGTCCATAGGATTCTACAGGTAGCAAACACACATTTACTGTTTTCTAAATTGAATTGCATTTTGCCAAACATGGACCATTTGGAAACTAGAAATTACAGAGCTGTTGAATCAGCAAGAACAATGAATTTAACATTTGGACCTTGGCCATTGGCGATTGAACTTTTAGTCAGGTGTTGGACTATAAGGTTTCTGAAAAACTAGTAGGGTCTTAACACATGAGATATTGATGGCCTAGGATCAACCAGGGTGAACAAGGATAGTGTTGGGGCTGACCTGAAGGGGGGAAGGGTGGGATGAGGAATGGTCCACTCAGGGTTCAGTTAAGCTCAGCTTAACGGAATAGTATTCAGGGAAGAGTGAGTAGGCCCATGCTGTGGAAGGCTGGGCATCCATAAGGGCTGGTGGGTAGCAGAGTGCCTGAGAGCTATAGATTCAGACAAGCCCAGGTAGGGGTCCAAGCTCTGCTGTGTTACCTTAGAATGCTCACCATATTTCTCCAAGACTCGGTTTCCCCATCTGGAAAGTCAACATGCTGGGAGACACTGGTTTCTAGGTCTGCTGTGAACACAAGAGGGGATGAGGCAGCTGGGGCAGGCATCTGTGACACAGTAAGGGTAAGATCAGTGGGGATGGTCTTGGTTTGTTGCAGTAATCAGAAACCTCAGATCTCTGTGGGTTGACGTGTCAAAAGCTTATTTCTCACTCATGCAAATCTAGGCCAGTCCCTCTGTCTCTCAGGTAATCATCCCCCATGACTTGATTCAGAATTCCTCAGGCTGCCCTGACCCTAAGCACCCTCCATTTCAACCTAGGATTGTGGAGGCCAGGCAGCAAAGCACTGGGGGAATCACACCGGTGAGTGAGGGCTCTGGCCCCAAATGGCTTGTCCTGCAACTGCCCAGGACCATCACAGAGCTAGTCACATGGTCCCACCGGCTGCAAGGCAGTGGCAGGCACGAGGGCCTCTTGAGCCCAAAGGGACGACAGAATTGGGCATAGGGCGGCATGGAGAGCTCTAGCCCATGCCTCAGCTCAAATTAGGCAGGGTTGCTTCAGGTTTTGTTGTGACTGTTGTAAAACCAATATAAATGCTTGAAACTATAATAATGTGGGTTTTGTTAAGTCATGTCTGAATGTTCCTGCATCAAGTTGGTCTTATGAAAGTTGCTTGCTCCAGATGGCCGTGCCAGTCTTTCTTCTGAGGCATAAAGAAAGGAGTGAGTGTGGGAGGTGGGTTATGGAGTTGGAGGGTCACAGAGAGAGAGGTCAAGTTTGGAGGAGTGGCCAGAGGGCTCTGAGGCCAAAGAGACCTCTGCTAGAGAACCAGTGAGTGGGGCCTTTATCAGTTGAGAGACTCTGAGTAAGTTACTCCAGGCCTCTGAGTGTTGTCTGCATTTAACATTTTGCTGGGGTTGCAACCTGATTTCAAGACTTTAAAAATCTTGATGAGAAGTGAAAGCTGTTATTTATAATGTGCAAATGGCTTTCAACCTCAAGAGACAGACCCAGCCAAACCACATTGAGGCTGATTATAACTTGGTTTCAAGAAAATTAGCAGAACTGGCCTTGCATGATAATTTAACCAAGGAGTTACTTGACATGTTCTACTTGACAATGTAAAAAAAATTAAATTGTTGAAATTGGTGTAGCTCAGCCACCAGTGGTGAGCACTTCTTGAATTTTTTTTTCTTGAAAGTTGTATAGGCGAAAAATACATCTTGGCCAAATCGAAACTTAGGTGAACTGGGGTGTGCGGTACAGTTGGTCCTCCAGGAGTTAGGCACAATTTTATCCTAGAAAGCACTTGTAAGATCTGTGCACATAAGGCCATGAGGCCATCTTCTTGAATTTGGAAATTGGCCCAGGTGAGTTCACACATGGAGGTGGAGTGATGGGGGGTGTAGGTCCCCAAGATGTCACTGTGAGAGTGGAGGGAATGAGAACCCAGAGATGTGGCCTTAGGTGGCAGATTTCAGCATTGAGGACAGAACCCAGTGGTGCCATGGGAGGCAGAGACCTTCAAGAGTGTGAGATTTTCCTGGAGCTAAAGGAGAAAGAATTTGGAAGGCGTGGTGTAAATTAAAAGGATATGCTCCACTCTGGGCGTCTTCCTGTGCCTCAATTCCCCCTCTTACCTCCACAGTCACTCCTTTGCCTATCCCTGGGGGCCGCATCAAGTATTCAACAAAAATTGGTCTCTGTTAGACATCAAGAGTCTATCATCATCCTAGTCTCCCAGATGGGAAGCTGGCAGAGTTTCCGAGAAAGCAGCTCTGTTTGAGGCATCCCAACCGTTATGAGAGTGAAGCCAGAAGATGTCACACAGCATGGGATGTACCTGGTGTGAAGAGGGAGCTGTGTCTTCACTCTGTACCCCCCGAACAGTGCTCTTGGATATCTGTGCTGATGTGGACACGCTGTTCCACGCTTACCTGCCCCTCTCCTGTGATTGTCAGAACTCCACTGACTTGAGAGAAACAGTTGGAATAAGGGCACAAGGATATCTATTGTAAATTAATAACGACAAATTCAAGCAGATGGAGAAAGTGAGAAGCTAATCAAAGTGCAGATCAAAGAAGTGGAAAATGAAGATTAAGGATCTGAAGCTCTTGCAGGCGTCTCGGCGGTTTCTGCTGTTTGCAACTTTTCAATTGCCCTTTGCACCATTTCCGTGATGCCTTTTCAGTGAGTCACCATCCTTTCCAATACCACCACGCTTCGAATCTCCTCACAGCTGGGGGAGGTGAAGCTGATTAACTCCCAACTTCCAACCATCACATCAGGGAAGATGAGTCCCAAGTAAAATTAAAATTGGGCACTTTTGGAATTCAGCAGTGACATCAAAGAACAGAGGGTGTCTGAACACAACTGAGGGGAATGGAAATGTTTGAGTGTGTTTTCAAAATTGATGTTTGGCATTTGGGTAAAATGAATCTTTCAATCTGTAACTTAAAGTCCTGACAACAGAGACAAGTCATCCTGACTCTCCATCCTTCCAGCAGGTTCACATTGGTGACTCTATCTGGGTTTTCACAAGGTGTCATCCGGATTTACATTTTCCAGTTTCAGTGTACATGAAAAAATAATCAATGTGATGTTCTCTGCCATATGATGTCCCTGGTAGGCTGCATAAGAATCTAAATTCAACCCTGCCTTTCCCCATATGCTCCCCCACAGGCAGACACAGGCATGCTCATTTTTTGCATTGGAACATGAATCTATGAGCATAGGATCCTGCTTTCAGAGCGAGAGCAAATGGTACTTGAGCAGTGGGTCTCAAACAGGGGCTACTCTGACCCCAGGGGATATATGGAAATGTCTGGAAATATTACAGGCTGTCACAACTAGGAGTGGCAGTTGCTACTGGCATCTAGTGGGTGGGGGCCAGCGATGTTAGTAAATGTCCTACAGCGCACAGGGCAACTTCCCACAACAAAGAATTATCCAGACCTCAGATGTCAATAGTGCCAAGATAGAGAAATCTTGTCCTAGGGTAATTGTCCACAGACAGTAAAAGATAATTCATTATCTGATGATAGTGACGGTAGATGATGGTGATGATCATGACAGTGATCATAGTGATGGTGACGGTGATGATGATGATGGTGATAGTGATAATTATAGTGATAGTGATGATGATAACAATGGTGATGGTGGTGATGATGATGGGGATAATGATAATGGTGATCGTGATGGTAGTAATGATAATAGTGATGATGATAAGGTGATGATGATAATGGTGATGATAGTGATAATGATGGTGATGATGATGATGGTGATGGTGATAATGGTGATGATCATGGTGATGTGATTATGGCGATGGTCATGATGATGGTGGTTCATCGTGGTTATGGTGATAGTGATGGTGACGATAGTGATGATGGTGATGATGATGATAGTGATGATGGTGAGAGTGATGGTAATGGTGATGATAGTGATGATGATGAAGGTGATAACAATGGTGATAGTGGTGATGATGGTGATGGGGATAATAATGGTGATGGTAGTGATAATGAGAGCGATGATGGCGATGATGATGGTGGTAATGGTGAAGATGATGGTGGTGATGGTGATGATGGTGGTGATGATCATGGTTTTGGTGATAGTGATGGTGATGATAGTGATGATGGGTGATGATGATGGTGATCGTGATGATGGTGATAGTGATAGTGATGGTAGTGATGATAGTGATAATGATGATGGTGATAACAATGGTGATGGTGTTGAAGATAATGAGGGGATAATGATAATGGTGATGGTAGTGATAATGAGAGTGATGATGGTCATGATGATGGTGATGGTGATTATGGTGATGGTGATGACGATGGTGGTGATGATCATGGTGATGATGATGGTGGTGATGATTATGGTGATGGTGATAGTGATGGTGATAAACATGTATATTGAAGGCAAAATGTTCTCATCCATGATTTGAATGCCCCAAAGTTGGCTCCCTCTTATGGGGCATCTTTGTGGGCTTCTAGACAACTCCTCTGCCCACTGGATATTTCAAGTCTGCCCCTTCTCTGAAGCAAGTCCAATGCAGGCCACACATTCTCTGACAGAGCTTTTGTGCCCCTCAAATTCTACTCATGTGGTCTGCACCTTAGGGTCTCTCTACACACTGTACTCTTGGCTGAGGGCCTTTCTGGGGCTCAACCTGGTTACGGTGCATGAGGCCCCTTTTTCTTTGCCCCACGGACTCTGGAGGGGAGTCCTCTCTGCTGTATGGGAGGCCCTCCTCCTGCTCAGGGGTCATAGGGTAGGCTTCTGCAGCCAGTCTTGAACTTTCAGTGCCTCTGGGCCAGAGTCTTCAGCTGGCGGGCACCACCAGCTCCAGGGGGTCACACCAGGCTTTCCCAAGAACCCTCTCCCTGGGCTCTGCTGGGGTGTCCTGCAAGCTATCAAGCCAGTAGCCTCAAGAGGCAGGTTCACCTTCTTTCGAGCATTCAGACTAGGGACCAGTGACCTCTTTCCTTCCTTCCCACGTGTAGAGATAAGGAGAAATGCCACACAACTCTCTACTCCATGAACATACTTTTTTCTTTCAATGACTCTCCTGCCTTCCCCTTCAGACCTGGGCTCTGGGGTTGAGAGTTTCAAATTCAGGTTTGCAGGGATGATGCTGGCTATCTGTAAAGCAGGGTCTTCAGCTGTTGGGCCTCAGACTCAACAAGAATATCATGGAAAAGTTCTACTGAACATTCATTGTGGGCATCACTCTCAGGTTCAAGAGAAATGGGTTGCACATCTCTATTGAATCTTGAGTACTCAACTGTTTTTTTTGTTTGTTTGTTTCAGGAACTGAGCTGACCATGTTACCAAACATTCTTGCTCATGTGCACAGTGCACAGTAACTGTGCATAGTTTTGGATCTATTCTCAATAAAGCTAAACTTCATCTAATGTAAATTAAACATCATTAGTCCCACTATGCAAGTAGAGAAACTGAGGCTCCAAGCTATGACTTTCTCAAGTGTATGTTCACTCTTTGAAACATGTGCCTGAAAGTTCAGCTGATGCCTGTGCTAATTAATGTGTCAGTGTGAGTGGGTCGTGGGATGCCCAGATTAAACATTGCTTCTAGGCATGTCTGTGAGTTTGTTTCAGGACGAGGTCCATGTTTGAGTCAATGGATTCAGAAGAGACAGCTGCCCTTCCCAATGTGGGCAGGCATCATCCAAGCCACTGAAGCTCTGAATAAAGCAGAGGCAGATGGAGGAGGAATTCATCCACTTTTCTCTGCTTCACTAAGCTGGGACATCTCATCTCATCTTCTCCAGCCCTTGGACTGGGATTTACACCATTGATCCTCTTGGTTCTCAGGCCTTTGAACTCAGACTAAATTATACCACTTGCTTTCCTGGGTCTCCAACTTGCAGACCACATATTGTGAGACTTCTCAGCCTCCATGAGAAGGAGCCAATTCCTGATAATTATCTATCCATCTATCTATTATCCATCTATCTATCTATGTATCTATCTATCTATCTATCTATCTATCTATATCTATCTAATCTATCATCTATTTAATCTATCTATCTATCTATCTATCTATCTATCTATCTATCTATCTATCTATGTAATCTATCATCTATCCTATCTGTCTAATCTATCTATCTATCCATCTATCTAATCTATCTATTATCTATCCAATCTATCTTTCAAATCTATCATCTATCTATCTATCTAATCTATGTACTATCTATTTATCTGATAGATGTATCATCTATCTAATCTATCGGTCTAATCTATTATCTATCTAATCTATTATCTGTATCAAATCTATCATCTATGTATGTATGTATCTATCTTTATCTACCTATCAAATCTATCACCTATATGTCTAATCTATCTACTATCTGTTATCTATCTAATCTATCATCTGTCTAGTCTATGCCATCTTTATCTATCTATCTATCTATCTATCTATCTATCTATCTATCTATCTAAGCTATCTGTCTTATCTACCTATCTAAGCTATCATGTATCTCTTCTGTCATGTATCTATCTAATCTATCATCTATATGTCTATGCTGTCTAATTTATGCTATCTATCTATTGTCTATCTATCTTATCTATCTATTATCTCTCTCTCTTTCTCTTTCTTTCTCCCTATCTAATCCATCTATCCCCTACTGGTTCTGTTTCTCTGGAGAACCCTGGCTAATTACAGTGTCACTCTGGGTATGTGTGGAATTGTCTGCTCATTATTCCAGTCTCAGCTCTGTTGCCTTTTACTGTTTCCTGCTGCAAATGCACTTCATAGTCTCTTCAACATGGCTAAGAGCAGACATATCTGCCATGTCTGGTAGTGAAAACTTTATGGTTCCTTTGTTCAGTGCTAAGCCTAACTTTTTGTTATATACATTTGTATAAACTCATGAATGACAGTTGGGTGACAAGTAATGCTGTCTCCCATGAGACCACATCAAGAGCGTGCTATGGACAGGTTGGGGCTGCTGGGGGAGGAGACACTGCCTGGAAACCATAACAGGGGTCCCAGTGCTTTGACTCAGTTTGACTAGGAAAGAGACTTAAGCAATTTTCTCAGAATCCCCAATTCTTTCATTTCCTGGAATTCATCTAAATATGAGACATGTTCCTTTCTTACTCTAGGTGTCCATAAGACATACTTAAAAATATTCAGTACCAGTGTTTCTGTATAGAGAATCCATCTCTATCTCTATCTCTATCTCTATCTCTATCTCTATCTCTATCTCATCTCTATCTCTATCTCTATCTCTATCTCTATCTCTATCTCTATCTCTATCTCTACCTCTACCTCTACCTCTACCTCTGTCTGTCTGTCTGTCTGTCTGTCTGTCTGTCTATCTATCTATCTATCTATCTATCTATCTATCTATCTAATCATCTATCTTTTTTTTTGAGACAGAGTTTCACTCTGTTGCCCAGGCTGGAGTGCAGTGGTGCAATCTCGGCTCACAGCAACCTCTACCTCCCAGGTTCAAGCAATTCTTGTGCTTCAACCTACCTAGTAGCTGGGATTACAGGTGTGTGCCACCCCACCCAGCTAATTTTTGTATTTTTTTCTAGAGATGAGGTTTCACCATGTTAACCAGGCTGGTCTTGAACTCCTGGCCTCAAGTAATCCACCTGCCTTGGTCTCCCAAAGTGCTGGGATTACAGGTGTAAGCCACCACACCCAGCCAGAGAATCCTTAGATATTTATAGGAGAAGATGCAGGCTGTTTTGGGAGAATTAATCATGTGTAATCCAAGGCTTTGGATGGCAATTGGTGAGAGAGTTTTCAACATAGTTATTTTTAAAAACCAAGGCAAACAAAAGGGTATTCCTAGATTTGAGGCAGTAACAAATCTAGCTATGGACACTCATTCTTGCCCGTTTGTTTACACCTCCGTTCCAGTCTGATTGGCCACCAAGGACTTCCCTGGCTGCCCTGTTTAAAATAGGACCCTCCTCGTCCCTGACAAGAGCCATTCTCTTGCTTCATGTTCTCCCCAGCGCAAGTCAAGTGGTGCTCCCCATTAGCATGTAAGTTCCATGAGGAGCAGAAACTATTTTACTCACAACCCTCTCCCCAGTGGCTGGAAGAGCACTGGCACAAAGTGGGGACTCTAAGAATATTATATTCTGGCAATGAATAAAAAGAGTACGTGATGAGTGAGCTGTCGTATTTCATATCACAGGTGCTCTCGAAGTTCAGAGAAAGGAGAGAGTAATGTTTTCTGGGAAGCCAGCTGACAGTCATCTCCTAAAGCAAATGTGTGCTGAATTGGAAGGTTGGGCCAGCTTCAGGTGAGGAAGAGTGGGGAAAAAGATCAAGGGTGTTCTGAGAGGCAGCAAGGACTTCAGCCACTTCCACCACCTTCAGCCATTCCAGCCACTGGAATGTTTGCGCCTCTTCAGTGTTAATAAATGTAGGATGTACACTTCCATAGGACAAATATGCGCCCTGTTGGGTTCGAGGAGAGGCAATCAGCATTGCACAGGTAATTGTAAGCCTGTTAATTATGTTATTCAGTCTTCTAAAGCTTACATATCATCTTCTCACTCATTCTTTTTTTTTGAGACAGAGCCTAGCTCTGTTGCCCAGGCTGGAGTGCAATGGCGTGATCTGGGCCCACTGCAAGCTCCAGCTCCCGGATTCAAGCAATTCTCCTGCCTCCACCTCCCAAGTAGCTGGGATTACAGGCACGCGCCACCATGCCCGACTAATTTTTGTATTTTTAGTAGAGACGGGGTTTCATCATGTGGGCCAGGCTGGTCTCGAACTCCTGACCTCAGATGATCAGCCTGCCTTGGCCTCCCGAAGTGCTGGGATTACAGGTGTGTAATCCCAGGCCCGGCCTCTTCTTACTCATTCTATTACAGTCATGCACCACATAACAACCTTTTGATGCAAGAGGGACTACATACATTATGGTAGTCCCATAAGATTATAATACCATATTTTGACTGTACTTTTTCTATGTTTAGAAATGTTGAGATATACAAATACCATTGTGTTACAGTTGCTTACAGTATCCCTTATAGTACCTGTACATGCTGTACAGGTTTGTAGCTTAGGAACCATAGGATCTGCCACACAGCCTGGGCATATAGGAGACTATGCCATCTAGGTTTGAGTCAGTATACTCTACAATGAGCAAACAATGACGGAATCACCCAATGACACATTTCTCCCTACCTCTTCCTATTGTTACACAATATATGATTGTATTTCCTGATAGAACTGTGCTAAAAAGACCCTCCCATGATGATTGTGAATCTGCCAAATTTTCCCTGTAATCCTTTCAATTCTTAAAAATATTTTTGAAATTATGTTATTATTTGTATTTAATGTTCATATTCCTGTGTCTCCTTGATCAATTTTCCATTGGCCCTTTTTAAAAATTGGAATTATTCTTTTTGTTGCCTTAATGTTATTTTTGAAAGCATATGCCTTGAGTATAATTCTCTGTGTCTCCTTTTAAAATGGCATGTTTCTTTACTTTTCTTTCTTTTTTTTTTGAGGCGGAATTTTGTTCTTGTTGCCCAGGCTGGAGTGCAGTGGCACGAATCTCAGCTCACTGCAAACTCTGCCTCCTGGGTTCAAGCGATTCTCCTGCCTCAACCTCCCAAGTAGCTGGGATTATAGATGTGCACCACCGCGCCCGGCTAATTTTGTGTTTTTAGTAGAGACGGGGTTTCACCATGTTGGTCAGGCTGGTCTCGAACTCCTGGCCTCAAGTGATCCGCCCACCTCGGCCTCCCAAAGTGCTGGGATTACAGGCATGAGCCACCGGGCTCAGCATTTAATGGCATGTTTTTTATAAACACCACGTAGCTTGAATTATTTTTAACCTAATTTGTTTGAGAGTCTCTATGTTTTAAAAAGTATATTTAACACACTTATGTTTATTGGATTTTTCATACAGTTGGACTAATTGCTGTCAACTTATTTTGTGCTTTGTACATATCAATCCCTGTCTTTTTTTCTCCCCCCCCAACCCTTTTCTTGACATTATTGTGATTGATCCAATTTTCTTCAGAGGCCGTATTTAATAGTGGTTAAGGGCACGGACTCTGGCCTAGTTTTGAATTTTAGCTCAGTCACTTATCTGCTGAGTGTCCTTGGACAAGTTACTTCACCTCTGAGTGGCTCAGATTCTCCATTCAGAGGAGATGGAGGCCACACTTTAGACATACCTCATAACCAGCCACCCATAACCTCACAGCCGAAACAAATCATCCTGATTTCCTCAAAATTCTAGCTCTAGTCATAAATGAAGCACAAAATGTAAACTTCACATTCTTATCGTCATGATTCAGTGAAATTAAACCAATCAACCTTTGACAAAACAGCTCAAACAGTTCTACTTGTGCTAAAAAAAAAAAAAAAAAAAAAAAAGTTAAAGTGGGCCGGGCGTGGTGGCTCATGCCTGTAATCCCAGCACTTTGGGAGGTCGAGTTGGGTGGACCACCTGAGGTGAGGAGTTCGAGACCAGCCCGTCCTACATGGTGAAACCCCGTCTCTACTAAAAATACAACAATTAGCCAGGTATGGTGGCATAGGCCTGTAATCCCAGCTACTCAGGAGGCTGAGGCAGGAGAATCACTTGAACCTGGGAGGCGGAGGTTGCAGTGAGCCGAGATTATGCCACTGCACTCCAGCCTGGGCGACAGGGCAAGACTCCTTTTCAAAAAAAAAAAAAAAGAAAAGAAAAAAGTTGAAGTATGCTAGTTAATCATGAAAAAGTTGGATTAGTTCCTTTTTATGCTTTATTAACTGTGCTGTGACTGCCATAAGGCATGCTTTTTACACTTGGTTTAAAGTTTCTCAGATTGTGAGCTGTGCCTTCTCTGTTTGACAATAAACTTTAAAATTTTTCCTAAGTTGATATGACTCCAATTTTGACAGATATAATAATAACATCTTACCATAGCATTTGGGTGAAGAGTAAATAAATTAATGTGTATTAAGTGTCATATAAAAGTGCAGAGAAGAACTATATAATTGCTAACTCTTGTTATTTTCAGTTTATTTCCCTCTGTCAGTTTGGTGCATTCTATGTGTGTACATTTATGTATAAACACACAAGACATATTTATTACCCTTACATTTTAAGCATGTCTTTTAAAATAAATCCAAAAGCATTCAGTATATCTATCCTCCTCCTGGATGAGACAGGGAAATTAGCGTGATTTAACTTCTGTCCACACTCACCCGTCCCCACAGCACCCACGATTCTGTCATCAATTATTTTGTCAGATGTTGTTATATTTGTTCTTATTTATCACCTATGCCTTTTGATATTTATGATGAGGCTTCACCATTTGTTTGCTGAGCCTTGATTTGTTGCACGAATGTGTTTCTGTGTTACCAGCAGTGCAGAATTTGGGGCTCGCCCTGGCGGTTCCTCCGGTGTGAAGGCTGCATTGCCTCTGCGTCATGTTGTGGGTGAGCACCCTGTTGCGGGTGAGCACCTGCAGTCAGTTCCAGGATGCTGCTCTGTAGATGGCCTGCCTTTGACCTGTGGGAAGTGTAGAATTCCTTTGTGTGTGATGTGTCTGGCTGCTCTAGATGGCCCAGGAGAGGGTTTTCCTCCCGCATTTGTGGAAGGTTCCTACCCATGACCTCTTAGACAGGACCTCCCTGTATTATCTCTCTCCTCCTCTGGCCATCCTCATGGGTCTGTGTGTCCCTCCAGCCGTGGAGTGATTCCCACTTCCCATCTCTGGCTTTGGGTCTTAGAGCATGCCGGCCTCTGCAAGCGCATGCATATCTGGCTGAAGCTGGGAACACAGGCGAGGCTGCCTCTTCTCTAGAAGGAAGAACTTGAGTGAGCGCTCTGTGCTTGGTTTCACTGTTCAAAATGACAGATTCCCCCTGCCCATGTGGATGGGGGGCTTCCCATGGCCCAGAGTCTCCGGGTCAGGCCTGTCCGCACCCCAGGCCTGCAGCCTGCTGGGGTGCACTCCCGCCTCCTGGAGACCCCCGGGCCAGGGTATCTGCCCATCATCTGTATCCTAGGTGCTCCTGTGGGTGAAGCAAGGCTGCGCATGTCCCCGGGCACCCCTGCCGTGCCCTTCCACACGGCCCCGGGCACCCCTGCCGCGCCCTTCCACACGGCCCAGGGCACCCCTGCCCAGCTCTTCCACACGGCCCAGGGCACCGCCGTCCAGCTCTTCCACTGCACCTGTCCCTCTGCCCTTGCTGCCTGCCTACCTGCCTCTCCCATGGCACCGCCCCAGGGCAGGGCTGGGTCCTTCCACTCTGCCTCTCTGCATCTGCCCTGGGCCCGGGACAGCTGCTGCCTCCATGCCTATGGAAGCCAAGCACGCAGGTCAAGGTGTCTCTGGCTTCTAGGTCTCAGGTCGGAGTGCCTGCCCTCTGCTGTCTGCTCCAACTGCAGTGGAAGTGGGGGTGGGAGCACAGCCCAGGGAGCTTAGCCCATACTCACAGGCTGTTCAGCCAAACTCAAACAATGACCATGGAAGCCACTGGTGTCCCTGGCCCTGCTCTCCACTAGCTCTCCACGTCCTCAGCGTAGACTCTCTTGTGATCCCTATATTGAGGAGCAAAACCAGAAACAGTCCTCAGACAACTGAAATAAAGGAACCTACTGAGACCAGGTGTGGTAGCTCACTCCTGTAATCCCAGCACTTTGGGAGGCCGAGGCGGGTGGATGACCTGATGTCAGGAGTTCGAGACCAGCCTGGCCAACATGGTGAAACCCCATCTCTACGAAAAATACAAAAATTAGCCAGGCGTGGTGGCAGGTGCCTGTAATGCCAGCTATTCAGGAGGCTGAGGCAGGAGAATCGCTTGAACCCGGGAGATGGAGGTTGCAGTGAGCCGAGATTGCATCATTGCACTCCCTCCTGGGCAACAGAGCGAGACTCAGTCTCAAAAAAAAACAAAGAAAGGGAGCCCACCAACCCGGGCCTCCCAGGGCAGCAGCCCAGGCCTGGGAACAGGGACACGCATCCTGTACTAAATCTAAAACCCTGACCTCAAGGGACAAGCCCCTTCCTCCTGCCCCTGCGGGAAGAAAGGACCCTGATGTCACATGAGAATAAGGTGTGGCTCTCGAGGGAAAAATTATCAGTGACATTCTCAAACCATCTCTGCAAAAGAAAAAAAAAGATATAAGTCTGATGGATGGGTCTTTTACTTTAATTTTTTAAAGAAAATAATTGTGTAGTAGATTCACTACTTTACTTGACACTCCTTCTTCAGCTGGAAAACCAGCTCCAAGCTAAGATAAACTTCGACTAAACAGCGGAATGGAATCCAATTTAGATGTTCCACTAATTCAGTAAACCTAATTAACTTGGTTCTGCTTTTTGGATCCGTTTGCTGGGGTGTAATGTTTCTGTTTGGTAAGCAGATAAGGAGATAAATGGGTCACTGTATTTATGACTCACTATTCCCTTTAATATCTACACTGGAGAAAGTACGTTCTGATTACAATTAAAATGCTTTTATACCATTTTAGCAGTAATTGAGCGAACCCGGCAATTTGTACTTTGATTCTCTCGGTTAAGTAATTGACGATCACCAGCCATCATTGGATAATAACACATTCAATCACTCGGCCTCTGCCGGTGCACTTAAAAATAGCTCAGGACTGCACTGGCATGTGACACGAGGAGACGGCCTCTCAGGAAAAGTGGGCACTTAGTTACTGACAATGGCTTCTGGAGGTCACCGCTGTTTGCACAAACCTTCCCAGGTTTAAGAGTTTGATGTTATCTCCGAGGGCTGTGGGTGGGTGACGGTGCAGGCCCAGGAACCCATGTGGAGGCCTCAGCCTCTCCGATGAGCCCTGGACAGGAACCAAATACATGCAAGTCGGAGGATCCACGGGCAAGTTCGCAACCAGCCTGTGGACGCTGCTGGAGTCCGGAAGCGAGAGGTGCCGCCAGGTGCACAGTGGGCCACCTTCCTTCCCGGGCAGCCGGCTGTGCAGAGGAGGAACCCTGCACAGGAGTCAGGTTAGGGGCCACCGGGTACAGCTGGGGGGCCATGGGCTTTGAGTAAAGGCTTGAAAGGGTTATGACGTCGGCCATGGGAATTTCCCGGGAAAGGTGACAGCTCCTTGAAGGCCCTGAGGCTGGGGCGGTCAAGAAACAGCAAAGATGGAGGAAGAGCAGCTGGGGAGGTAGGAGGAGGGCTGGGTGTGCCCACCTGGGGGACTGAGCAAGGCATTTTAGAGATGGGGCCGGGCACGGGAGGGCCGGGGACCCAGGGCTGACCTCAGCCTAGGGGAGAACCGTCTGAGTGTACTTTGGGGGCCTCCTGGGGTCCAGGCCAGGTGAGCCCCCACGTGAACTCCGGCGCTACACCTTCACGGCACTTGCAGAACGCACCTCGAGGGGGCACAGTCCTCACAGTGAGCTGGGGCCCAGTGCCTGACTTGGCTGCTTCACGGCGGGAAGGAGGGGATGGAAGCTGGAAGGCTGCTTGGTTGTGGGCAGCATCCCCAAACCACAGCTCACCCCGCTGCGAGGACCCGCACAGCCTGTGGGAGTGAAGGCCAAAGCACCAAGGGCTTCAGGGGAGGGAGGGATGGGAGTGTGGATGGCCCCAGGAGGCCATGAGAGCCACATCAGGCCTCAGCACTTCCAAAGGGGCGCCAGGACCACTTGGGGCTGCTACAAAGAAGGGGCTTCTGGCTCACTTTGCACACAAACCCCTGTCTGAGCTGCCTGGTCTCAGAGGCCCCGGTCAGGAGGGACTGGAGAGGAGTGTTCCTGTGTGGGACGGAGTGGCCCGTGGACTGAGTGGCTTTGCTGGGTGGGACCCCTTTCCTGGATCTCCCAAAGCCATGGGAAGCAGACCTGGACCACATTCCTGGCATCCAGCCCGGGCCAGAGGGGCAGCCAGTCCTGGGTGGCAGAGAGGATGGTGAGGCCAGGCCTGGGAAGAGGCAGCTGCAAGGAGGACCCCTGGCTCGTGGGAGGGCCTGGTTGCAGCCTGGAGGAGCTGGGCCTGGAACACAACCCCTGACTCGATGGAGGAAGCAAAACCAAACATCCCTGCAGGCCCCTCTGGCCTGAGCTGGACAGGATGGTGCTGGCCTCCTTTCCCTGTTTCCTGGGGCACAAAGGAATGGGCAGGGAGGTGTTAGGGAGCTCCTGTCCCACCCAGGCCCTGCCCCTCAGGACACCGGCCCCGGGCCTTGTGCGTAAGCTGCCTTCTTCCACTTGCTGGCCTGGGAACTGGGCTGATCCTGCCCGCAGCAAACACTGCATCCACCTTTCAAACCTGCAGTGACAGATTTGCTTGAGGTCTCCACGGCTGGGCCTGCTGGGCTCCTCCTTGAGTTTTAGTTGCACTATGGGTATGGGGCTCGCTGTTCACATGGGTCCAGGCGGTCTGTGGGTCGGGACCCAGGCCATGTATGTCTGGGAGAGGGGGAAAGGGGGATAGGACTCTTGGTTTGGGATCCAAAGACCCAGTGCTTGGGGCTGAGCCAGGCTGGGCTGCTCCAACCATGTCCAGCACCAGGGTAGGGCTGCCTACCCTGAGGTCCCTGCAGCCCCCACGCTCAGCCTTTCCAGCAGGGCCTGTGGCTCTGGCTCCTCCCCACCTTCCAGGGCCTCCTCCAGGTCCCCGGTGAAGAAGCTGCTGTGCAGAGGGCGCAGGTGTCTGGCTGTTCATTTCCATGTTAATGAGGCCTTAATGTGTCGTTATCACAGATTCTCCAGCGATCTGGGGAGGGGAATTGGGAGAAAACCAGGCTGCTCTCTTCAGGGAAGTACCAGAAAAGCAAGATACAGGGCGGACCTGGCCGGGGGTCCAGGATGCAGCTGTGGGAAGATAAAGAAAGGAAGGGGGCCTGGGGGAGACGGGAGTGGGGCAAGGCTGGGAGAAGGTCAGGGCCCCAGCAGAAGCTCCCGCTGACAGGCGAGTGGGGTCTGCCTGCTCTCCTGCCCGGCCAGTCCACCTGCAGTGCCCACCCGGACCAATCCCCTTTCCTTTCCACAGCCTCCCAGCAGCCTCACGATGCAAGACCCTGTTAGGCAGTTATGAGGTGGGCCTCTTGTTCCAGGTGAGTGTGACCCAGGACCCCATTTCAGCACAGAGATGGTGACATGAGGCTGGTTCTACAAGACCAGCTGGGCAGAGAGGCTGAGCTACCTGGAGTGGGGCCGTGGCAGCGGGGGTTGAGGCCTGGGGTCTGCTGGACCCTGGATGAGGCTGAGGATACCCCAGAGTCAGGTGGAGGTGGCCCAGGCCTCTGGCTTGGCAGCAGGTGGGGAGTCATGCCCAGGCAGTGGGTGAGCTAATGAGGACCTTGGAGGGCTCCATGGGCCTGGGGAAGCGTGAGACCAGGCCCGGGGTTTCTTAAGGAAGCAATGGCTGCTGTCAGTCACCAGCAGAGCCAGAGGGTGTCTGTACCCACAGCACGGATTTCACAGTGGGAGGGCGTCTGTACCCACAGTGCAGATATCATGGTGGGAGGGGCGTCTGTACCCACAGCGCAGATATCATGGTGGGAGGGCGTCTGTACCCACAGCACCGATTTCACAGTGGGAGGGCGTCTGTACCCACGGTGCAGATATCACAGTAGGAGGGAATCTGTACCATGGCGCAGATATCATGGTGGCGTGGATATCACAGTAGGAGGGAATCTGTACCATGGCGCAGATATGGTGGGAGGGCATCTGTACCCATGGCGCGGATATCATGGTGGGAGGGCGTCTGGACCCACAGCATGGATATCATGGTGGGAGGGCATCTGTACCCACGGTGTGGATATCACGGTGGGTGGGCGTGGGAGGGCATCTGTACCCACGGTGTGGATATCACGGTGGGTGGGCATCTGTACCACGGTGTGGATACCATGGTCGGTAGGCATCTGTACCCACACAGCACAGATATCACGGTGGGAGGGGTCTGGACCCATGGTGCAGATACCACACTTGCTCCCCGCCAGTCCCCCCAGTGAGGCCCACAGGTGTCCATAGATTCTGCTTTTCCTGATAACCAGGTCGGGGGTCTCCTCCTGGTTCTCTGTCTCTGGGCATGGGGTGTGCGTCTAAGCAGCCCTGACTTCCATCTGGCTTTCTGGAGCCTGGTCTGAGGCAGAGGTGCTACCTGCAGACCAGGGTGCTGCTTTGGCTGGGCCTGGGTATCTGTGGAACCTGCCTGTTCATGACCCTGGCCAGACTGCTCAGGATGACGAGGACAAACCAGTGTGTCCTTGGCACACCTGAATGGTCACCACCGATGCCGCGGTCAACTGCCAGGCAGTTTTCTTGGAGAATTGTTGTCTGTGAGCCTGCAGAGGGCACGTGGTTTAGAAGCTGTTGTTTGAAGGTTGGTAAACTTGCACCCATTTTAACCTCCAAGGAGCACTAATGTCTTTCCTGGAAAGCAGACAGTCATGTGGCCCCACGTGGGGACTTCGCGTCCGGCATAATCTTTATCTGAAATCTTCCTTGTCGTGCCTAAAATAAAGTGTCATCACTCATTCAAATGAATATTCAATAAATACAAAAGTTTGCCAACTTCCTGGGTCTGAGATAAGCCCCTTAAGCCTCAATCTCACATTCTTGCAATGTCTAAATATCACTTAAATTTGGGGCTGGATCCTACTGCTGTCATATTGTACGAGTTACAAAAACTGTGACTTTGTTTCATTGTTTAATGAAGTTGTAAATGTCAAAGCCGATTTACTGCCTACAGCGAAGGTTCTTTCTGCTTTACTGGGCATCTGATTAAGAATTTATATTTCATTTAATTTTCTGTGTGCAGACTAGAAGTAAAGCATTTCTTTCTGATTTCTTTTATGAACAAAACTAGAAAACTTATTTTTCCAGTAAGTTCTTTGATGTTTGGGGGAAATGTCTGAACATGGGGGCTGTTGTGTTGGGGATTTGGCGCATGGTGACCTGAGCAGACGGTGTATCTGTCATTTGTCACCATGAACTTGGCACATGACAAAGACCCCAACACCTCAGGGACAGGACATAGTGGACACTGGGCTCGGCTCAGGACTGTGGATCAGCGAGTTTGGCAGGGGTTGGCTGGCAGTTCCCTGCCCTAAGCTGGGGGCTCTGTCCTTCGTCTGGGTCGGCTGAGAGTCGACAGAACTGGATTGGCCTGGGCTGGGCGGCCGAGGTGACCCGGTTCAGCAGGCCAGCCCGGGTGTGCTCACTAGGAGAGGCCGAGGAATCATACAGGAATGGTGATGTGCCCTGCCGTGCCTGTGGGTCAGGAAGGCACAGGAACCACCAGTGAGCTGTAAGAACTCAGTAGGACTCCCACATTTGAAAGAAACACAGACACAGCACACAGGAACTTGGCAAAGCATCAGAAAAGAGGAGAGGAAAAAAGAGGGTACCAAAAAAGTAGAGTTTAAAACAAATAAGAGAAAAGAAAATCGAGAATATGGACGAGGTCTTAATGAGAACAGAATAAATTCCCCTTTCAGTGAAAGAATCACTGATTCATTTAGAAGACAAAAGTCAGCTCCGTGGCTTATAGGAAACACCTGAAATTAAGTAGCAGCGAAAGGTCAAATATAAATTAGTGGCAATTTTAACTTCAAGGAAGAATATAAACTTAAAAGCAGTCAAGGGGAAAGTAGATGATTACATAATGAAAAATTATCCAGTTGATAAGAAATTTAATTAAATTGACAAAAACTGCTAACAAACAGGGCACGCACTAAATGTATAGAGCAAAAACTACCAGAAAATCCAGAATAGTGTGAACAAAAACAGAAGCAGAGTGGGGTGTCTGCATACATTTCTTGGAACCCCAAGCAGAAAACACATAAAAAAGAATATAGAAGACACAAACAATAAACAATACAACATAATTTATGTTCTTCAACGAGAAAAAAAATCACTTTTTGTCCTATCAGTTGACCATTCCAAAAAATAGATTGCCTTTAGCCACCAAGTCAACCTTAACAAATTTAAAAAGGAAGAATCTCACAAATTGTCAACTGTATTTATAATCCAGTAAGTTGAGATGCAAAAATGGTTAGAAACCAAAAAATCTAACATCATGCAATGTATCAACAGATGTAGAGAGAAAATAAAGAATTTTTTTGTTTGTTTGTTTTTTTGACAGAGTTTCGCTCTCTCGCCGGGGCTGGAGTGCAACGGTGCAATCTGGGCTCACCACAACCTCCCACTCCCGGGTTCAAGCGATTCTCCTGCCTCAGCCTCCTGAGTAGCTGGGATGACAGGCGCCTGTCACCACGCCCAGCTAATTTTGTATTTTTAGTAGAGACAGGGTTTATCCATGTTGGTCAGGATTGTCTCTAACTCCCGACCTCAGGTGATCCACCTGCCTCAGCCTCCCAAATTTGTGCTAAATATTATTAAATTTGTGCTGGGATTCCACATGTAATAATATTTAGAAGGCATTCTTCTGTGGTAAACAGAGTTCCACGGTGGTCTGGGTGCACAGGGTCTGTATCATTCCCTCCCCTTGGTTGTTGGTGGAACCTATGAGCTATCTGGGTGGGCCTGTCCTAATCAGGTGATCCCTTTACAAGCAGCATTTTCTCAGGCTGGATGTTGACCTATCCAAGGCCCATGCTACCACTGGCTATGAAGAGCAGCCATGTTGAGTCCTGCCTAGGGCCAGGTGGCAGGACCTGGGGTGGCTTTCAGCTGCTGAGAGTGGCCTTTCACCAAGAGCTAGCTACGAGGTGGGGCTTCAGTTGTACAGCAACATGGAAATGAATTCTGCCAGCTGTCCCAGGAAGCACCGCCAGTTCAGCCCCCCATGAGGATGCTGCCAGTGGACAGTTTTAGCCCGATGGGACCCTGAGCGGAGGACCCAGCTGTCTCAGTCAGCTCCGGAGTCTAATAAAATACCACAACCTGGATGCCCAAACGACAGATGTTTACTTCTCAATTTTGGAGGCTGGAAGTCTGAGATTGAGGTGCCCTCAGGGTTGACCTTTGGTGACGGCCTGATACCTGGTTTGCAGTTGGCCACCCTCTTGCTATGTCCTCACATGGCAGAGACAGACAGAGGGGGAATGTGCCTCTTCATGTAGGGACACCAGTCCTGTTGGATCAGGGCCCCACTCTAATGTCCACATTGAACCTTAATTACTCCCTTAACGGACCTGCCTCCAAATACAGCCACACTGGGGGTCAGAACCTCAATCGATGAATTGTCAGGGGACACAGTTCAACCCACTGCACCAGGTAAGCTAGACCCTGGCAATTCTTCATCCATAAACCTTTAATATAATAAAATTTATGTTGGTTTAAGCCACTACATTTATGGTAACGTCATGAAGCAATAAAAACCTAACATAAAAATCCAAAGCAAATATGTGGTTAGACAGACAATTAGGAAATGATAGACACAATTGAAAACACTAAGGCACTTTCTTTAAAACTGGGGCCACTAAACACCGTTATTCAGCACCGCTTTGGAGGCTCCAGCTAACATAAGAAAGCAAATACTCAATAGTTAGTATAAATATTGGGGAATCAGAAAAAAGGCATCCTTTTAGCCAATGGTCTGATTGTGCAGCTAAGAAACCAAAGAGATTCTTTTACAAAAGAAAAAGCAAAACAAAAAACAAAAAAACAAACCAAACAACAACAACAACAAACCCCCCCACTATAATTAATTTCAAAAATTTGAAAACATTGCTAGGTATAAGATGAATTTTCAAAACCAGTAGATTCCCTTTATATTAGCAATACGGAGTGGAAAATTAAAATCAGAAACATGTTTGTTTACAACAGGCATGCGTTTGCTATTAAAAGTAACTGTGGGAGCGACGGGATGCTGTCTCAGCTTGGTTGTTATAAGGGAAACACGGCTGGGCCACTCAAACAGCAAATATTTATTTCTCACAGTTCTTGGAGCTGGAAGTTCAAGGTCAGGGTGCCAACATGGCAGGTTTCTCGGTGATGGCAGGTTTCTCGGTGATGGCAGGTTTCTCGGTGATGGCAGGTTTCTCGGTGAGGGGAGGGCAGGTTTCTCTGTGATGGCCCTTTTTAGTTATGGATTCACATGACCTTTCCTTGGTGGTGCACAGAGAGACCTCCTGGCTTTTCTGCCTTTTGACAAAGGCAGTCATTCCGTCATGGGACTCACCTTCCTGACCTCCTCTGACCCTAATCACCTCCCCAAGGCCTCACCTCCAAATGCCTTCGCAGTGGGGATCAGGGCTTCAACATGGGAATTCTGGGGGCACAAAACATTTAATTAATTACAGCAGTGATCCCACGTTCTTGGAGAGAAAGGCTTCATAGAAAAAAACAAAGTCAATTCTCCCAAAACTAAAATAAAAGTTCAGTGCGATTCAGGATGGAAGTCCCCATACACTGATTGTGAGGAGTGGATAGGACGATCTTCCAGTGCATATGGCAGAGTCTCAGAATGCCAAGAGAATCATAAAAGGAATCAGCGGTTGTCTCAGTCCGTTTGTGGTGCTATAAAGAAATACCCAAGGCTGTGCAATGTCTAAAGAAAAGAGGTTTATTTGGCTGCCAGTCTGTGGGCTGTACAGGAAGCATTGTCCTGGCATCTGCTCCCAGCGAGGCCTCAGAGAGCTTCCGCTCTTGGAGGAAGCGGAGCTGTGTGCAGAGATCCAGCAGTGAGACAGGAGGCAAGAGAGAGAGGAGGAAGACCCCAGGCTCTGTGTAGCAACCAGCCCCTGCAGGAACCTGCAGAGTGAGACCTCCCTGGCATGAGGAGGGCACCAGCCATTCCTGAGAAATCCGCCCCCACTGCCCAAGTACCTCCCACCAGGCCCCACCTCCAATGTCAGCGATCACATTTCAACCCGGGGCCTGGGGGACAAACATCCAAACTCTAGCAGTGGTTCTAGGAGGACTATTCAATAATCAGGCGTTAAGTTATAGAGATGTGGGAATGGAAACCATTTGATAACTTCCAGGGAATGAACAACTTGGTCTGTGGGAGCTGGAGTGGGTCCCAGCACATGTGGGGCTTGATAGGAAAGGAAGGCGGCCCGACAGTGGCGAACATTTGAAGAGGGAATGTTATTTAGCAGCTGTGTGAGGTTCGATTCCGCATGTGCAGGGGTGAACCCATTTAAATGAGCGTGTAAGCGTGCAGACCTCTCCCTGTGAACACAAAGGCCTCTGAGATAGTCTGAGCTCGAGGTGGTGACGGAGATGCGGCCCATCTAACCCCATTTCACCCCCACAGATCTTCCAGAAACAGCACTGTGTGCAGCGTTTCAGAGGCCCGGCAGGAGAGGTGGGACGGAGGCACCACTAAACCATACACAAACCGAGCTTTTTGTAATTTTCCTACTCGGCAGAAGGGGAAACATTTACAGAGCCTTCTGTTAACAGTGCACATTTAAAGAACTATTAGCTGAAAATGGAGTTTGAATTGAAAACTCGCCTTGTCATCTGCATTCCCAGACGTGCAGGGCCGGGGAGGGTGTCAGGAGCTGGTGTCAGGAGCGCCGCGGCCGCCGTCTGGTCTCTTCCTCTGGTTGCCTCTGCGTCCCCTCACCCTGGGAAGTGGAGGAACCGGCGTCCAGGCCCTTCAGGGAGAAAAGGGAGAGGCTGTCTTCACAGCACATCGTCCCAAGGTCTCCACGTGGCGGCCTCGGACAGGCGCCCAGCACTGCGGCCTCTGGCTGGGTGAATCTCAGCAGCACACACGCCCAGCCCCGCTCCCCACAGAGCAGTTCTGTGCACTTGGCTGGTCGCTGAGCTGGGTCCTCTGTGGCCCTCCTGCGTGTGGACACCGGCCCCAGCAGCTCCATCGCTGACCCAAGGAGTCCCAAGCCACCTCCACCCCCTCCTCTTTCCTCTCTCTTACTCTTTTCCTCTTTGTCTCTCTCTCTCTGCCTCTGTCTCTGTCTCTCTCTGTCTCTCCCTGTCTCTCTCTCTCTGCCTCTGTCTCTCCCTGTGTCTCTCTCTCTCTGTATCTGTCTCTCCGTTTCTCTCTCTGCTTCTGTCTCTTCCTGTCTGTTTCTCCCTGTCTTGGTCTCTCTGTGTCTCTCCCTGTCTCTTTCCCTGCCTCTGTCTCTCCCTGTCTCTGTCTCTCTCCTTCTCCCGCTCTCACATCCTCCGACCTGTGGTTACCCTGGCCTGGAGCTCTGTTGCTGTCCTCTGTTCCCTTTATTCCTCTTTGTCCCCTGACCCTCACCTCCAGGAACCTGTGCTGGTGCCAGTGATCACAGCCCAGCTGCCCTCACCCTCCCTTCTGTGGGAATTCCCTCATTCCCCTCCCTGCCCATGGCCTCCTGCCAGCACACCCCAGAGGCTGGGGCGGCCGCTGACCTGCATGGCTGTGATAGCCTTCGGAGATGGATGTGGTGGCTGACAGCTCAGCAGAGAGGCCTCCTGTGTGTGCTCAGATGAAGTTGGGGTGCCAGAGGGACAGAGGGATCAGAGAGAACGGGGGGTCTCGGAGAGGACAGTGGGGAGACTTGGAGAGGAAAAAGGGGACTCAGAGAAGATGGGGGGACTCAGGATGGGGGGACACAGAGAGGACAGGGGGATGGGGGACTCGGAGAGGAAAGGGGGGACTCAGAGAGGCCAGCAGGAACTCACTGGCTCTTTGTCATGGGTCTGGTTTGCTCTGAGCCTGATGCCCATGTTCAAGAGCCCCTCAGTCCTGGCTGGACAGACATCTGCCCCCTGGCCCTCCCGCCATCCTTCCCTGGCTGTGCAGGCTTCCTTGAAGCTTTACCATCTTCCCTTCTCTGAGGTGAGTTCCTTGAGAGGAGGAAGCACTTAGCGTTCCAGTCTGTGCTCGAGGTGCAGGAAGTATGGCGCTGGGCATGGAAGTGAGGTGAGTTACCAGGTGGCCACCTGAACGGGCACCCCGGCTCTCACTGGGTACCTCTGCGACAGGAATTTCTCCTCATGTGCCAATGCATTTAATTTTCACCCCGAGTCTATGAGGCAGGTACCATAATTATCTCAACTTTACAGATGAGAGTTTGTGCCATTTTCTGAGACGACCCAAAGGACTGGATTTGCAGAATCAGTTGTCCGCCGCCGAGCCCCCATCTTTCCACATGTCAGAAGGGTCCCCACCATGCAGCACTGAGCTGTGCAGATAAAGGGGCCGTTTGAGACAAAGCCTGCCGCAAGCCGTAGGGAGAACCAAGCCACGAGGAGTTCTAAGGCCGAGTTCCTTCCTTGAAGGAAGGGCCCAGGACCACCCACGCCTCTCTGATCCCACTGGCCTTTGTTCTGCCCCAGCATGATGTGACGGGCACGGTGTTACCTGCAGAGGCGTGTCTGTCACCTCCGGGGGATGGGCACGGTGTCACCTGCAGAGGTGTGTCTGTCACCTCCGGGGGGATGCCTGCGTGAGGTTGTGGGGAATCTGCACTGTCATCCAGGATGTACTCGCTGGGAAGAGACTCACCTGCACCTGGGAGGCGATTCCACCTGCCGTGAGCTTTACGCCATGGTGGGGGGTGGGCAAAGGAACACAGCATTAACCCTGCATGGTGCTATACTGTGTTAACAATGTGTAAACTGAAGGGATCAGCCACACCCCAAAACAACCCCCAGTTTAGCAGGAGAGGAAAGCACAGGTTCACGGTTTTAGGACATCCTGTGTTTAAAAGCCACAGGCTCCTCACCAATTGCAGGTTCCTGGGCCTGGATCCCATTTGGGGTCAGGTCTGGGGAGCTGTGTGTTAATGAGCCAGGTTGAGTGGTTCTGTCAGACAGGCTTTTGAACTATGAGCGGGCAAAACCGAGATGATCAAAGAACCGGTGGGTCACGGGATGCAGGCTTCCAGCTGCTGCATGCAGGGCCCTCGCCACACACCGCGGAGAAGGTCCTATTTTATTGATAATAGTGCTAAGAGTACCTTTCTATTATCTCTATTATTATGACAGCTGGCTGCTTCAGGGAATCAAGACTAGCACAGACTTTGCACCTTCCTCAGAGGCTCATGGGGAATGGGATGGGCTTTAACAGACAGGAATGGCAAAACCCCACATGTGTACGCCGTAGGTCCCCGCGGTGGCCTGCATCCAGAGGTGCGAATGTCATCTTGGCTCATTGCTAGGGGAACAGGGCAGATCTGGTATTGCCCCTGCCAGGTGACGGGGGGGCGCGTATCACCCCAGGAATCTGGAGGCAAAAGGCCTTCTCACTGGGCCTAGATTGATTTTGCAAGCAACTGCCTACCAGGTGAATAATTGATTTGTTGCTTTGCTCTGGCTCTAATGGGCTTATTAAGCCATGGAGTCCGGGATTCCTTCCCGGGGCTCATCTGATGTGCAGTGGCTGCTCCTCTCACAGGCTCCCGGCTTATTTGTGCCAGGGAAGGGGTGGCTCACACCTGCAGCTGACCTAGACCTATGGCGGGCGGAAGGGGTGGGCCTCCAGGCACAGGGACCCCCTTGGAAGGTGACGCCTCCACCACATGTGTCCGAAGCTCTTTCTGGTGGCTGCTCGAATGTTCTCCTCCCTTTACCGGCTCTGGCCCTGCTCACTCTTCCCTCCTGCCTTAATTTTGCTCATGACCCTGACCATCGGCATAAACCGTGGAAGTGTGGCGGCAGCTTTGCTCAGGGTCTGCCCTTTCCCAGCGGGTGGGACCAATGGTTGTTTCATCCACGGCTGAATCCAGGCATCCAGAGGGTGGACCCCAATAAACCCTCATGGGATAAACAGTGACAGCCACACCCCTTCCCGTCTCCAGTTCTTCTGACTTGAGGGAGAAGTCAGACAGGGTCCTAGGGAGGAGCAGGTGCGGCCCCTCCTTCCTCTCACACTGGGGTGACTGTGAATTATTAGCGAGCTCCGGCACTTACAGGGAAGAGGTAGCTGATTAATAAGACTCAGTTCTGGGTTTTGTTCTGATTGTCTATTTTTTCCTGCATAAATCCTCTGAATGACATGTAGATAAATTCTTGAAATGAGTTGAGACAGGATTTCATCATCTCACCTATTTAATTAATTTATTAGTTACAATTACAACTCAAAATGGCACCAACTTCAGCATAATCAAAACTACATTTCAATTATTCATTGAGCCTTTAATTAAGAAGCCCCACTAAATTAATCAAAGCTTCAGTGTGAATGAAATGAAAAAGCCCGTGGAAAGTCTTGACCAACTTTTCTCCGTCTCAGGGATTAAGTTTCCTTCTACAAATGGCCGCAAGCTCCCTCCCGACAGGCGGGGGTCCTGCCGGCAGGTGGACAAGCGTGTGTGAAGGGAGGCGGCCGAGTCGTGCTTCTCACTCGACAGCCAGGAAGGAATTCTAAGTTATGACTTGTGCAATGGCCGCGGACGCCCAGGGAGGAGGATCCCAGTGGAATGGAGGTGGGCTGCGTGCAGCCTCGGGTGGGAGATAGTGTTACATGTGTGCAGAAACCGGCCACCGTCTCCTTTTCAGCCTGCCAAGGAGCTGCCTATAAGCACAGGTTTCAGAAGCTGGAAGGAGGGAGCTGACCGTGATGCCGACGCCCGTCCGGGCTTCTCAGGGCCTGGCAGTTCTCCCCGCAACTCTGTCCTGCCCACAGCGGAGGCCCTTCTGGGATCCTCCTTTGCATCCGTTTCCTGCCGTGGGAGACTCGTCTCCTACCAAGGGTCAGTTTTCCAAAGTGCTCAGCCTTAAATTCAGGGAGAAAATGCAAATTAGGGTGAGGCAAGGGGCCCATTCAATCTTGTCTCCTGCTGAAGGCTCCCTGCCAGCCCCTCAGCTCAGGCAGCTCCTATCCATCCTGCTCTGCTCATCACCAAGAGCTTAATTCTCATGCGGCTGCAATCAGCTAAACTGACACCTCCCTTGTCCCTAAAGCTGCCACCTCTGTACCCTGCTGGGGAAACCCACCTGGGTGTGCACCAGACGAGACAAGGGTGTAGCAAAGTGCCCACACAAGCAAACCCCAAGAAGACGCCGTGACAGTGAGGAGAACACAGGCTGCTCTGTTTGCCTGTCCCCTGGAAGGGTGTGTCCACATCTCCTTTATTTTTTATTTTTTATTGTTTTGAGATGGAGTCTCTCTCTGTCACCCAGGCTGGAGTGCAGTGGCGCAATCTCGGCTCACTGCAAGCTCCGCCTCCCGGGTTCACACCATTCTCCTGCCTCAGCCTCTCTGAGTAGCTGGGACTACAGGCGCCCGCCACCACACCCGGCTAATTTTTTGTATTTTTAGTAGAGACGGGGTTTCACCGTGTTAGCCAGGATGGTCTCGATCTCCTGACCTTGTGATCCGCCCGCCTCGGCCTCCCAAAGTGCTGGGATTACAAGCGTGAGCCACCGCGCCCGGCCCCACATCTAATGCCCCCACGTCATGAGCACGCTCTGCAGCTCTGCGAGTTTAGGCAGCCCAGCCCCCCATCACCCCGAGGTCAGGCGGGGGCTGGAGTCATAGCCTGCGTGGGAGGGCTCCCTCTCTGTGGCCACATCCCAGATCCAGGGGAAGGCACAGATATGAGTCTGCTGTTTTCTTTTTCTTTTCTTTCTTTCTTTCTTTTTTAGAGACTGAGTCTCGCTCTGTCATCCAGTCTGGAGTGCAGTGGCACAATCTTGGCTCACTGAACCTCGGTCTCCTTGGTTCAAGCAATTATCCTGCCTCAGCCTCCTGAGTAGCTGGGATTACAGGCACCCACCACCATGCCCAGCTAATTTTTGTATTCTCAGAAGAGACGAGGTTTCACCATATTGGCCAGGCTGGTCTTGAACTCCTGACCCCAAGTGATCCTCCCACCTCGGCCCCCAAAGTGCTGGGATTACAGGCATGTGCCACTGCGCCTGGCTAATTTTTGTATTCTCAGTAGAGATGAGGTTTCACCATATTGGCCAGGCTGGCCTCGAACTCCTGACATCAGGTGATCAGCCTGCCTCGGCCTCCCACAGTGCTGGATTCCAGGCATGAGCCGCCGCACGCGGCCAAGTCTGCTGTTTTCAGAACTTGGTCCCCACTTGCAGGGAGACGCCACTGAGGACACTGCTGAAGAGATCTTGAAAAATTGAAGAACAAAAAATTTATGCGAGATTAATTCATTGCACTTTAGCACCTGTCAGAACATTACTGAGATGGTCGCTGCCAATTAATAATGCATCTTTATGTAACATCATTTATTTTATTATCCTTAGCATTAGGGGCTCGAGTACTGCAGTCAGCATATGTATTCAATTATTTATTAAAAACACAGGCAAGAAATGAGACAATACAAGCAGCATTTACCATCCAAAAACAGTAGAGAAGGATACTGCCCTAGAGTACCTGGTTTCTGTGCAGAAAAGTAAAATATATGCAGTTTCTCAAGGGGACACTGTTTCTTTGGGTTTTGTGTCAAAGAGTCTTAAGACACAACTGATGCTTTCCTGAAGCTACACTCACATGATACATCTCCTCTGGTCCCTCTTTACATGTTAATAAAAGGATTATCTTAACCTGCCCAGGCCTAAGACCAGAAGGAGGGCAGTGTGGGACTTCTCTCCCCATCTTCCCCTTTCCCCTCCCTTCCTCTCAGTCCCTCTCAATCTCCCCCACTCTGTGTGTCCTTCACACACACACACACACACACACACACACCACACACACACACACACACACACACACACCCCTGTACCTGATCATCTCCCGCTTTCTGGGGGAGAATCTCAGAATCTCAACCTGGAGATGCTCACCTGTCCCTGAATCTCCTCTAGAAAATTCTTTGCTGGAGTTGATTCTGCTGCTGCTCTGGTGCCTCCAGTGAGGTCAGTCTCCAAACAGAAGCAGCTTACGGTGTCATCGCAGGATAAGATGATGAGGAAAAACCTCTAACAGCACAAGTTAAACACAAAGAAATGACACCCATACGTTCAGCTGTAATCTTTCTCTCACTTCCTGACCCTTCTAGATTTCAGGTTGGCCCCTGGAGAGAACACACACACACAAACACTTTCTCTCTCTCTCTCTTTCTTCTACTTGAAAGTTCCTCCAATATTTGAAGGACTCTTTCATGCATCCTCTTCACCTTTTCTGAGCAGGGGAAACCCAGGCCCATCCATAGATTCAAGAGTCCCAGACTCCATCACTCTAACATCCACCCAGCTTCAGCAAACACCATGGAGCACCTGCCACGGCCGAAGAAACATTCGTGAACACGTCACAAGTCCCTGTCCTGTGTGGGTGCTGCGTCCCAGCAAATGCCTCCTGCCCAGTGCTCATGCCAGGTCCTCCTGGAGCGGGGCCCCTGGACAGACAGAAGTCTTCAACACTGCGTCAGGGGCCCTGCAGACCACAGGATTGCACACTGAGTTTTCTACTTTCATTATATGGCCCAGACTTACCTACGTGCTTCTACATCACATCACATGGACTTTAATGCAAAGTTCTTTTCCTTTTCTTTTCTTTTTCTTTTTCTTTTTTTTTTTTTTTTGAGACGGAGTTTCGCTCTTGTCACCCAGGCTGGAATGCGATGGCGCTATCTGGGCTCACTGCAACCCCCACCGCCCAGGTTCAAGCAATTCTCCTGCCTCAGCCTCCCGAGTAGCTGGAATTACAGGTGCCTGACACCACGCCCAACTAACTTTTTTTTGTATTTTTAGTAGAGATGGGGTTTTGCCATGTTGGCCAGGCTGGTCTTGAACTCCTGACCTCAGGTGATCCACCCGCCTCGGCCTCTCAAAGTGCTGGGATTACAGGCGTGAGCCACTGCACCCGGCCAATGCAAAGTTCCTTTTCTTTTTCCTTTTATTTATTTATTTATTTTGAGACAGAGTTTTGCTCTTGTCACCCAGGCTGGAATGCGATGGTGCGATCTGGGCTCACTGCAACCTCCACCTACCAGGTTCAAGCGATTCTCCTGCCTCAGCCTTCCGAGTAGCTGCCTGCCACCAAGCCCAGCTATTTCTTTTTTTTTTTTTTGTATTTTTTTGTAGAGACGTGGTTTCACCATGTTGGCCAGGCTGGTCTCGAACTCCTGACCTCAGATGATCCTCCCGCCTTGGCTCCCAAAGTGCTGGGATTACAGGCGTGAGCCACCGCGCCTGGCCAATGCAAAGTTCTTAGATGGAGTTTTTTGGTACTTTAAAAGATTTCTTCATGATATGGTTTGGATTTGTGTCCCCACCCAAATCTCATGTAGAATTGTAATCGCCAGTATTGGACGAGAGGCCTGGTGGAAGGTGATTAGATCATGGGGCAGACTTTCACCTTGCTGTTCTCATGATAGGGAGTGAGTTCTCGCAAGATCTGGTTGTTTAAAAGTGTGTGACGCCCCCTCCCCTCTCTTCCTCCTGCTCTGGCCACATGAAGGCCTTGCCTGCTTCCCCTTCACTGTCCGCCATGATTGAAGGTTTTCTGAGGCCTCCACAGCCATGCTTCCTGTACAGCCTGCGGAACTGTGAGCCAGTTAAACCTCTTTTCTTTATAAGTTACCCAGTCTCAGGTAGTTTTTCACAGCAGTGTGAGATGGACTAATACACTTCGTTTAATGATTTAAAGCCTAGAGATGCATCCTTGAAGCTCTTTTATGTTCTTTTCCAGGTGAAATCAGAGAAGCATGACTGGAACTAAGAGGAACTTTAGACTCCATCTGGTCCTGTGCCCCCATTTTACAGGAGTGAGAACAGGGGGCCAAGGCATGAGCTTCTTCTTTCATTCATTCACTCATTCATTCTGTGCAATAATTTTATTTTTGCTGTAGCCATCTTCTCTCCATTAAATTATTTTTTATCAAATAGCATAATTTTAACAACTAATTAGGTTCACTGACTCTGAATTCTTTATATTCAAGGTAGACATCTCAGCACAGCCTTGTGGCACATTCATTAATTGATTCTTTTACTCAACAAAATGTTTTAACTTTTTATTATAAAAAATTCAAAGCTCAAAAAAAAATCAGCAATGTGCCAATGTTTCTTTACCTATTTTTCCAGTTTTTTTTTTCAAATATCTTAAAGCTTATTCTGGACATCATTTCATTTCACCTATAAATACTTGATTATGCATCTTTACTTAAAATAATACAAAACACAATATCTATATGTATCTTTCTATCCATTTAGCTATCCATCCATTCATCCATTCATCCACCATCCATCCACCATCCACCATCAATCCACCACCCATCCACCCATCCATCCATCCATCCACCACCATCCACCATGCAACCATCCATCCATCCACCACCAATCCATCCATCCCTCCACCATCCATCCATCCAACCATCCCATCTATCATCCATCCATCATCCATCCATCCATCCATCCACCATCCATCCATCCTCCATCCAACCATCCTTCCATCCATGCATCCACCTTCCATCCAGCATCCATTCATCCATCCACCATCCAGTCATCATCCGTCCACCCACTGGTTGCAAAGCACACCATGCTATTATCACATCTAACAAAGGTTATAGTAATTCATTGTTATTTTATAATTTCCAATGGAAATTCAAAATTCATATGCAAAATGTTATTATTGTCTCAAAGCAGTCTTTTAAAAATTAATTTATTCTTTGAGTTTGGTGGCTATGTATTTTCAGGTTTTTATTTTTGACAACAGCTCACTTTTGTTTATATACCAGTGGTTCATTTATTGGAGAAACTGGTGTCATTTGACTTGCGTGTCATATAAACTGCTCGCTTGATCTGACGCTCTATTTGATTCTAGTTCACTTTTTTTTTTTTTAGCAAGAATTCCTTGCAGGTGGCACCAGTATTTGCTTCACAGCGGGAGGCCCATTAGGTCTTAATAACATTAAGATTGGCAGGGTCAGACTTACCCTGCTCCCCGCCTCCAACCACCATTTTACTTAATGAATGTGGAAAGCAGCCGTTTGTGATTATTGAATAGATCAGCTATGTCATTAAGAGCTGCAAAACAGTGACTTTCTAATTCTAACTTCACTTTTGAGTAATGCTGGAAATTTTCTCTCAACAAAAATTTTCTTTCATCCATTTTTAGATAAAAAAAGAAAGATAAGCATTTGAACCCTCTTTCGTTTCAGAGCCAAGAGTTGGTTCTATCATCCTCCCATTTTGACCAACAAGGGGCGACTTTATGAGCATCAGGTGCACGTATGGGTTTTATGCATTTGATGTGTTTCAATCTATTGCAGTTATCATTCTTTCTGATTTTCTTTTTGTTCTACACCAGGCTGGTGAAAACACTTTTCATTACATGAGAGTTTAAAGTTTGCATCAAATTTAGAAAAGAAAAAATAAGTCTACCCTGTCTTCAAATATTTTTCTGTGTCCTTTTTTTCTGGAACTTCAGTTATGGGCAAGTTAGATTGACATTGTGCTATGTGTAACTGAGGCTCTGTTAATTATTTTTGTTCTTTCTTTTCTCTCTATGCTTTGTTTTGGATAATTCCCATTGCTATATTTTCAAGCTTGATTTTATTTGCTTCTGCTGTGTTTTATCTGCTCATAAGTCCGGTAAATGTATTAGTCACTGTGGATATTTATTTATTTATTTCTTCTTAACAGTTCCTTTTTCTCTCTTCATTATGATCATGCGTTCTTTTAAATCCTTAAACACATTTATAATAGCTCTTTTAACATTCTTATCTGAAAATTCCAACATCTCTGTCATTTCTGGGCATTTTTCTATTGACTGCCTTTATTGGGGTTACAGGTCATATTTTTCTCCTGCGAACATGGCGACTCATTCCTAATTGGGTGCTTGACACTGTGATTGTTTTGGTGATGAATTTTTGTGTTTGATTGTCTTCCTTTAAAGAGTTTTGAGTTTTGATTCGGTGACATTTATGTTACCTTCAGGCCACACTTGTCTCTCCTGACCTTTATCTTAAGACTCAAGAGCACAGGTCTGGGACGTTGACTCCTGGGAGGCTGGTTTAGCCGCAGACTCCCCAGTTTATGCTGAGCACACCATGTATTCATCAGGTTCTCTCTACGTGGGCGGATGGAAACATGAGTGAGTCCCAGCCCTGTTTGGATTCCTCGAATTGTTGAACGTATGGATCCTAGGATATCCGAGAATGGCCTGATGGAATTTTGCCTTCTGTCTGCCTACTTCCACATTGAGCCACAGACTCAGGGAGACCCGTGCCGATTTCTGGAGCCCTCTCTCTGCATAGATCCTTTATTGATGTTCTTCCCTCCAATTTTCAGCCACCTCAGCATCCCAGAACACGGGTCTCTGTACCCTCAACTCAGTGAGACTTGCATTCTGCCTGACATCCCTCTGTGTAGTGGGGTCAGCCTCCAGGCAGAAGGCTGGGCAACGGTAGCCTCATCGTATTAATTCTCTTCTCTCAGGGATTCCTTCCGTTCTTGGGCTACCTGCTAGTCAATATCTGAAATCAATTGTTTCATGTGTTTTTTTAGTTTCCAAGTCTTTTATGGTAGGAGGGAAAGTCTGGCACCATCGATACTGTCTCAGTGAAACACGGAGTCTTGCCAAGGTTTGTGTTGGGATTACTTAGCATAAAACATATCAAGATGATATCAGATAGAAATTCAAAAGGAAATTTAAATAAGTTATCATGGGAGATTGCAACATCTTTTAAAATCATGGATATGTAAAGTAGACAGACAATTCAAAAGATTGGCATGCGAGCTTGTATTCGTATGCTTGCTTCGTGGCGTCCCTCTTTCCACAAGTGTTTACAGCATGTTCATTTTGTATGAGGTGCTCTTTTAGGAACCGCGGCTGTAACAGTGAATAAATCAGGTCCTATCTCCTGTGTTCATGATACTCACTACATTGCAGGTGGGAAAGACAGACAGAAGTAAGCAAACGAAACAATAAGTTGCACACAAATTTTCCCTCCTAAGGCAACAATGCTTTACATCTCCCTGGCCGGATGAAACACAGGAAAATGAATACTAAAAAGGCTCAAAGAAAGTCTCAATTCCACCAGGCAGACATTTTATGGATCGAACTCTAACCCCTATGGAATAAAGTTTGATGTTAATAGAAAAAATAAATGTTGGGGAGAAAAGGCTGTTTTCCTGAAAATCGTGCTTCATTTCTTACTGGTCAAATTGAAGAAAGAAAGCAAAAACTCTAAATTATAGTCTATCTTAGAAAAATCCTGCGCCGGGCACGGTGCCTCATGCCTGTAATACCAGCACTTTGGGAGGCCGAGGGGGGCAGATCACGAGGTCAAGAGATCGAGACCATCCTGGCTAACACGATGAAACCCCATCTCTACTAAAAATACAAAAACAAAATTAGCCGGGTGTGGTGGCAGGCACCTGTAGTCCCAGCTACTCGGGAGGCTGAGGCAGGAGAATGGTGTGAACCCGAGAGGCAGAGCTTGCAGTGAGCTGAGATCGTGCCACTGCACTCCAGCCTGGGGGACAGAGCCAGCCTCCATCTCAAAAAAAAAAAAAAAAAAAAAAAAAAGAAAGAAAAGAAAAATCCTGAAGACTACGTGACAGCCCTCGCCAGCTGCAGAGACGTTTGGGTGGTGGGCACCGGAAGGGCAGGTGCAGGGCCCGGCGGGGGACTTGGCCCACCCACTTCTCAGCTCAGCTCGGCCCTGCACCAACTCCCTCCCAGGCTTCTCTCCCTGGGGGAAGAGCAGAACCAGCAGAGTCCCCAAAGCCGAGTCCTCCTGGCTCCAGTGAAGGGCAGGAGCTGCTCTCCTCCACACCCACTCCTGCCCCTAACCAGCTCCGGTTGCAAGACGGTCCCTCTGCTGACCTCTAGAGATGAGCCCGTTCCTGTCTCCCCCTGTGCTGGGGACCGACTGAGGGGGCCCCATTGTCAACCACCCTGGCCCGTCAGGCCTCAGACATTCACAGTGACAGGAGTTCAGGCCAAGGAGCATTTGCCACCGACGGTGAGGGGGGGCATGAGGTTCCAGCTCTCACACATTGTAGGTGAACCTGCACTTAGGTGGAGATACCAAACTTTCCACACTTCAGCATTTAAGACGGAAGATGAAATTAGGTGAACCAAGTATTCAATTCATAAGCTAGAAATAGAATAACAAAAGTAAAGAAATGGGATTCCTGAGTAAAGAAGAAAATAATAGATTACAAGAGATGTATTAAGTGGCTTTATAAATAAATTAAATAACTATTTCTTTTAAAAGACTAATAAAATAGATAAATGTCTAGCAAATCTAATCAAGAAAAAAATAAGAATGTGACCATACACATTTTATGGATTTTAAGAGGGGATTATAACTACATAAAGTGGGTACTCAATAAACATTTGTAGGATTAATGAAAATATATTTTAAAATGGAATTCTCTGTACAACTATATAGTAACAAATTTGAAATCTGGATGAAATGGCTCATAGTCTAGGAAAACATAAATCACCAATATTGACTCAGAAATGTTTACTCCGTGTTAGTGAGATAGGCGGGCAGGACATGAGCTTACAAAAATCAGTAGTTTTTCTTATGCTAGAAATAAGTACCTAGGAATGGAAATGAGGACAAATATGTTGTGCACAGCATTGGCAGAAACTATAAAATGCTCAGGAATATATCTTGAAAATAAAGGTGCAAGACGACATAAGGCTAGAGTTAGACTAACCTTGTACTATATATATAATATATTATATTATAGTCTTATACAGAATAAGACTATATGGAAAGTCTTATTAACGGACATAAAACAAGATCTGAAGTCGCAGAGAGATAGCTCGTCCTTACAGGGAAATGCCTAATCTCTCAAGACAGCAGTTCTTCCAGTCTTCATGTAAAAGTTTAATGTGATTCCAGTGAGATTACCAGGCGTCTTATTTAACGAACTGAAAGTTCATAGGGAAGAATAAATTCCCAAAAATAGTCAAGCAAACTCTAAAAAAGAACGGCAATTGTAAAATTGCCTGATGTGAAAATGGTAACTTATTTCCAAGGCGCTTTAATCAAATCAATATGGTACTGGCCCAGGAATGGAAAAGCGAATGGGGGAATCAGGGCATTGAGAAGCAGAACCTAATCTGTGAGGTCTGATTTATGATAAGAATGGTGTCCAATTCAGGGGAAGGGAACGGTTCCCCTCGTGAGTGCGTCCTGCACAGAGATGCCCATCAGGATGGAAATGACTCAGTCTTCAACACCAAACCAGTGACAAACACAAATCCCAGGTGAATCAAAGGCTTAAACAATAATAATAATAATAATAATAACAATAATGATATTTACATCCAGAACCTTATAGGTTTTGCAGGCAATCTGCAACTGAGGAAGTGACTTTTTTTTTTTTTTTTTTTGAGACAGAATCTCAGTCTGTCACCAGGCTGGAGTTCAGTGGCGTGATCTTGGCTCACTGCAACCTCCATCTCCCAGGTTCAAGCAATTCTCCTGCCTCAGCCTCCCAAGTAGCTGGGATTACAGGTGCCTACCAACACGCCTGGCTAATTTTTGTATTTTTAGTAGAGATGGGATTTTGTCATGTTGGCCAGGGTGGTCTCGAACTCCTGACCTCAGGTGATCTGCCCACCTCAGCCTCCCAAAGTACTGGGGTTACAGGTGTGAGCCACCACGCCCAGCCCAGAAATGATTTTTAATAAGGGATTTAGAAGCCATAAAAGAAAGTCATTTGTGCTCAGATACTGATTAAAGTATTTTCATGGCAAGTGATACTTTATATCAAGCCAATATAAAAGTAATCTATTGGTAAAATATTTTTTAATGTAAATGACATTACATGTGTGACATTATTATTTGTAATATCCCAGAAACATATATTATTAGAAAGCTGACAAAGAATAAAAGCAACAAACTAACAAATATCTGAAAGAGATGTCCCAACACACAGCTGCATAGAGATTTGCCAGTGAAAGAAACCATATGTTTTATCACCCTCAGACTAAAGAAAATAAAAGGAAACATAACATCTCTTGTTGGCAGGGAAAATGGCACTGTTTTTAATATTCATGTAAATTTAAGTTGTTACGGCATTTTGGAAAGCAATGTGGAAATGACATCCATGCTCTCTGAAGCTCTTTGGTGCCACCATCCCAGTCTCTTGTGTGTGTATTTGTGGCTGGCAGGGGAGTGGTAACACAAAAATATGTTTCCACCAGTCACACTGCAGTCACACCTTCGGAATCCACCACAAAGGAATAAAATGCCAATAGGAAACCACATGTGATGTATGTGGATGTTTCTGGAAGCACGTGTGTGTGTGTGTGTGTTTTGTGTGTGTGTGTGGCGGCAAAACAACAGAGCTGTCCAGCCAGAGCAGCCCAGGAAACGGCATGGACACCCGTGATGGACGGGGTGGGACCTGGGCTCAGCCTCCACCATCCCTCCAGGCACCTCCCTCTCCTTTGGTTCCCGTGGGTGAAGTCAGAGGAAAGGTGTTTAGAATTCCCGCCTTCCCCTGACGTCTGTTCATTCCTCACACCTGCCTCACTGGCTTGTCACCAAGACCGACGATGACCGCCTGAGGGGACCTGGCTCCGTCCTCCTTCCGCAGCTGGGGCCTGTGGGGTTCCTGCTGTTTGGAAGCCTCTCCCGCGTGGCAGGTTCGCAGGCGAGCATGTCCACACATTTCCCTCTGGTGTCCTGGGCGCCTTCCCTCGGCCTAACCTGCATTTCCTCTTCGTCCACCTTCTCTTTTGAATCTCAGCCGGAGACACATAGAACTGAGAGGCCCATGGAAGCTGCTTGGTTTATGTTTTGTTTGCTACCTTGAAACATTTCACAATCGGCTTCTCCTGAATAAGCCGGAGGACTTGGCCGTCTTCCACCCACATTCTCACAGGGACGCAGGGCTGAAGCTGAGCTGCAGCCGCTCCTCTGGATAGGGGCACGCGGGTCCGCTGGCTCCTGGGCACGGGGCCACCTCGCGGCCTCCTTCCTTGCCAAGCCCTGCGGGACCCTTCTCGGCCGTTTCCTCTGAGTGTTTACTGCTCCCTCTGAGACAAAAGGTCCTCTGTGGCAACACGGGGCCTGGTTTCTGTGTCTCCGACTGGCCCTGAGGGGATTCGAGAACTTTCCTGTGTCCTAGGGACTCAGAAGCCCTGAGTGTAAACCTCGTCCCCACGGTCACCCCTGTGATTGGATATGAGCCCTTCAACCACTGAAAATAGCCCGGGGCTTCCCTTGCTTTTCTTCGCCTGGGAGCGACCCCGCCCCCCTCCCTCTTCGCCACCACCCGAGGGTCTCCATCATTGCCCTTTCCACCCCAGCTCCTCCCCCAGGGTCTTCACCATGGAGGCTTCTGGGCGGTGTCAGCTCTGGCCTGGAGTCGGGCCTCTTTCGTGGTGAGATTTTGAACGACCCAAGCCAGGCGTGGTGTGCCCACCCTGATTCTCCACATCCCTGGGGGTGGCTGATCACGGCTGTCCCCTGACCAGGGGCTGTTTCTTACGGTCCCATAGAAAGAGCCAGGCAGCCACAGAAATCTCCTGAAATGCTGCAGATTTTAACCCAGATGGAGGCCACTTCTTTGCTCTTATTCTGGAAGATCTAGGAGAGGAGCCTGGGGTTGGAGACACCTGGTCATGTGTTTCAGATGAAGTTCTGGGATTGGAAGCTGGAGTTGGTGAACACCCGGGTCCCATGTCTTACATGAAGTTCTGGGATTGGAAGCTGGAGTTGGTGAACACCTGGGTCCCACGTCTTAGATGAAGTTCTGGGATCGGAACCTGGGCTTGGTGAATACCTGGTCCCATGTCTTAGATGAAGTTCTGGGATCAGAACCTGGGCTTGGTGAATACCTGGTCCCATGTCTTAGATGAAGTTCTGGGATCGGAACCTGGGCTTGGTGAATACCTGGTCCCATGTCTTAGATGAAGTTCTGGGATCGGAAGCTGGAGTTGGTGAATACCTGGTCCCACGTCTTAGATGAAGTTCTGGGATGGGAGCCTGGGCTTGGTGAATCCCTTGTCTTTCATCTCCTAGAAACACAGGGAGACTAGAACCCAGCCTGTAGGAGAGAAATTGAAATATGACGGGGACACCTGCCATCCTGCCATGATCAAGTCCACCGTTCCGGCTTTCCCAAGGCATAGCCCCTTGTTGTCTACGTTTTGTGTCATCCAGCTGCTTGTCATGGTGTGGGGAGGTGGTGTGATTTCTGTCCTTCACAAGCAGGGCTTTCTGGCTGCTGCACTCCTCAGGCTCATTTGGACCCTCCCCTGCACTGCCAGCCTTTGTTGCCCTGTGGGGCTACCGTTTATCACACTGTTTCCAGAGGAAAACGTCTTTCAAGTACCAAGTACATCTTACAAATAAACCTAGGGCATGACTTATGTGGTTTGTAGGTGGAATTACACAGATGATCGGGAAGTTGCCTTAGAAACAAAATGTTAAAAACAATGAAAAATAAAATAGAAACACTATGTTGCATTTGGAGTTTGGAAATTTGCATATTTATGAAGTTCTGCAATTTGAAAAAAATATTTCTCTTCTTTCCTGGGTGTCTATTGGGAATACATGGCCATGTGTCAAAATCAAGGCAATCAGAACCAAGGCTGCCAGCCTGCGACAGCCTCTGTTACAACGCTGAGGTGACTTATTATTCATAGATTCATCTAAAGATAAGATTGGAAATAATTTATCTAGTATCCGTGTGTGAATTGCATTTATTTTAGAGGTTGTTGCATAGCAGGCTTAAACATACCCAGCAAATTATGCCGGGAAAGGTTTTCCTCAAATCTTTCTAAACCCAGGGTGCTTGTCTGTTTCAATCTCTTGGACGGGTTTTTCTTTTAATCACTCCAGTATTTGGAGACTCTTCTCCCTGTCTGGAGAGTGTGGCCTCTGCCTATCTACGGGTTCAGGTTCCTCCTCCTTTTCCCTCCACTGACCCGCATATCCCCACGGAGAAGCACGAGGAGAAAACACTCCAGCCAGTGGAGAGATGATGGCTTTTACTCTCAAGAGGAAGAAAATGAAGACATACAGCTTTGGAGGTCCGAGATGTTGCAGTGAAGAGATTCTGTGTTTTCAGCAGTGCTTCCCCTGCGGAAATCTCTTTCTCCCACTGCGCCCAGCACACGTGTGAACGAAGCCAGGGTTCCTCTCCTCTCTCTGGGAGAGACTGGCAGGAACCGGAGGATTTACATTCGTCACCAATGATTAAGGGAATGCAAACCAAGGCCACCCAGTCCCTTCGACGAAGCCTTTAAGCTCACTTGAGCAATCGCACCACAGTTAGGGGAAGAGCAAAGTTCAAGCCAATGGTCAAGCTCATTTTCCCGATGACCGTGGAGGGCTGATGGGCCAGCGCTTGTTCTATGTGACCCTATTTTTCAGGGAGTTGGCCGTCAGCTGTTTTTCTGTCTGGGAGGAATGCTTTCTTGGCAGGGGAAGTTGAGGAAGGAGGTATTCAGGGTTGGAGAAGGAGCGTGCCAAGACCTGGACGTTAGCTCGGGGAGACAGTGGCCCTAAGTTGGCTATAATGTCCCAGGGACAGCAAGCTGGCCGGAGAACCTGGAGATATGCTGATGTCACTCAGCGATCCCCTTCCTGATGGGGGATGGTAACTGGGACCCTTTGAGCTCAGGGCTGCTCACCTGTCCGGGATTCTGCCCTCACACTGAGGCATCACTGGTTCTGTATCACCATTCACTGAACTGGTGTTTTCTCATGCCTTCCTGCAGGCCGCTCCTTCCACCCAGAACGCCCCGTTCCAGGCAGGCCTCTTTCTCAGCTCTGTCTTCTGTCTTCCCAGAGCCTTTCCTGACCCCAATCCCTCACCCCACACCCACCAGTGATGCAGGAGGCTGGGGTGCTTTGCATTCTGGGCACACCTCTGTGGTTCTGTGGCAAAGCTCATCATATCACACATGAGAGAGCGGGGGCTGGAGCTGGGGCAGTGCTGGGCTCAGGGATCAGGGGGTCATGGAACTGCCCCATTCAGGAGGGCGGCAGGGGCTTGCCTGCCAGGTATGAGGTTGTACCACTGTGATATGATAGTAACCGTGGTGGGCTGTGGAGGCCTGAGCTCCGTTTGCAGAGCCTCTCCCTATGTCCCTTCCTTCTTCTATCATAACTTTTGATATTCACAGGGCTGCTTTCATTTCCTCATGAGTTAATCACGAAATAACAGAACACAGCTTTGAAACTGTAAGCCCCTCTGCCTGCTGGCAAAAGCAGTCTTTCTGCTAAGCCTCTGCTAAGCAGCCTCTCTGCTAAGCCGCAGAAAAGCAGAGGCTGTTCTGTCTTGTGAAACCGCCCCAGAACCGAGGAAGTTGAACTCTGGAGCCCGCAGTTCCACCCGGAGGCTGTTCTGTCTCGTGCAACCGGCACCACAACCAAGGAAGGTGAACTCTGGAGCCTGCAGTTCCACCCGTTACTGTATCAGCCAGATTCAGCTACAGGCAACAGAAACCACTTGTTATCTCCATGGGGACAGAACGTAAAACAGAGTGTCCAAGGATGACAGAAGCACAGGGGCTGGAAGAGGGGGCTCCAAGCCCTCTGCCAGTGATTTCCAGAACAATCCAGAGTGGCCCACCAGTCAGGAAGCGTGGCACACTGGAAGCCCCTTGTGAATTTGCTGGCTCCAGAAGCCATGTTTCCTTCACTGGTTCGGGGAGCAGAGGCTCTGAGGCGAGGCTACTGACCACAGCTGCAAGCTCCATCCCCTCACTGCGCCAGCGGTGACCCAGACCAGCCAGGGCACGGTGGGCCGAGCCCTGGCCCTGGACACACCCAAAGCCAGAGGCTAATATGGGAACTGCTGAGGCCACAGCAAGAATGCTGGCCAGGAGAAGCCAGGGGCTCCTTCCGCCTCTCACCGCTGCAGCGCACGGAGCAAGGTGGGAGCATCATGCCCAGGTGCAGAGGACTCCCGCCCACCCCAGCACACAGAGGAGCAAGGGCGGAGCACCACATCCGGTGCAGAGAACACGTGCGATTCCTGGCACCCCGGCCTCTGTAGTTAGGAAGACCCACGAGAAGGAGAAGTGAGCTGGGCAAAGGCCGACCTCTACAACTGCCTTAAAAATATGTGTGCCCAATAGCAAAGACTTGGAACTAACCCAAATGTCCATCAATGATAGACTGGATTAAGAAAATGTGGCACATATACACCATGGAATACTATGCAGCCATAAAAAATGATGAGTTCATGTCCTTTGTAGGGACATGGATGAAGCTGGAAACCATCATTCTCAGCAAACTATCACAAGGACAAAAAACCAAACACCACATGTTCTCATTCATAGGTGGGAATTGAACAATGAGAACACTTGGACACAGGGTAGGGAACATCACACACCGGGGCCTGTTGTGGGGTGGTGGGCTAGGGGAGGGATAGCATTAGGAGAAATAGCTGATGTAAATGACGAGTTAATGGGTGCAGCAAACCAACATGGCACATGTATACATATGTAACAAACCTGCACGTTGTGTACATGTACCCTAGAACTTAAAGTATATATGTATGTGTGTGTGTGTGTGTGTGCATATATATGTGTGTGTGTATATCTATATATATGTGTGTGTGTGTATATATATATAAAATATGTATGCCCTGGCAGTGGCCCTTAAGCTCCTGTTTGTCTTCTGATTTTTTGTTTTTTTGAGACAGAATCTTGCTCTGTCTCCCAGGCTGGAGTGCAATGGCGCGATCTCAGCTCACTGCAACCTCCGCCTCCCGGGTTCAAGCGATTCTCCTGTCTCAGCCTCCCGAGTAGCTGGGATTACAGGCACCCACCACCACGCCTGGCTATTTTTTTTTGTATTTTTAGTAGAGACGGGGTTTCACTATGTTGGCCAGGCTGGTCTTGAACTCCTGACCTTGTGAGCCGCTCACCTCAGCCTCCCAAAGTGCTGGGATTACAAGTATGAGCCACCGCGCCTGGCCCTGAAGGCATTTTGCTGATTGACAAAGCCAGGCCCCAAGGCTCCGTATTGTGGGATCCCATTTCCATGCTTCTGGAAAAGGCACAACTGTGGAACAGGAAACAGATCCGTAATCACTGGGGTTTAGGCTGGGGGTGGGATTGGCAAAAAGGGGGCACAGAAGGCATGTCTGAGGGTGGCGGAGCGGCCCCTGTGACACTGTGGCGGTGACTACAGATTCTGTGCTTCCGTCAAAGCCCATGGAATAAAGTGAACTTTATGAAAATGGGAACGGTCCACCAGCCGGTGCGGGGTCCTGGGAGGAAAGGCAAACCCACACCTGAATCTGACGGCATTGAAGAGGCGCGGCACACCTTGCTGGGGACGCGGCACACCTTGCTGGGGCGCGGCACACCTTGCTGGGGGCGCGGCACACCTTTCTGGGGGCAGGGTGGGGAGTGGGGCCCGCCTGAACCATTTCCGCAAAGAGGTTTTTGACTCAAGACAAAAGGAACTGGTTTCAGTGCTGGCTCCAGGCAGTAAGTTTGTCTCTCTCAGGGGTGCAGCCGAGCAACTATGTAGCCACTTCACGTGTACACTCAGGTGGAATAAACCAGTGAATAAACAGTAGAAGGCAGGGGTCAGATTTCTCACGGTCAGAGGAAAAGTTGCACCTAAGCAAAGGCAAGGTGTGCATGGACTCTGGGGCTGTATTTTATTCGGAGACCTCAGAAAAATAACACACATGCATGCAGGCACGCATGTGCACACACACACACACCACACACACACGCATATATGAATGTGAATGACAAACACGCCCCAGCTCGGTCCCTGAGATGGCTGAGAAGCAATGACATCCTGGGAGCAATGAACATGTCTTGAGTCCCCACCTTGGTTTCTAACACTTCCCTAATATTGGAGAGCTCTGACCTTGGTTTCTAACCATTTCCTAATACAGGGAACCAAAGCTACTTGGGTGAGTGGGAGACTCTAGGGATGGGGCAGGAGAAATACAAAATGAGCCCAGGGCGTCGTACAGCACCACAAAACCAGGAAATGCCATAAAGAGGATGCACATGCGTCTACACTGATGTCAACACACGATTTCATAAGTAAACAAATAGTGGAGAGTCCACCAACATTCCATCTATAAGAATTTTGAGTAACAGCCGGGCGTGGTGGCCCACACCTGGAATCCCAGCACTTTGAGAGGCTGAGGTGGGTGGATCACCTGAGGTCGGGAGTTCGAGACCAGTTTGACAAACATGGTGAAACCCCGTCTCTACTAAAAATACAAAAAAAAAAAAAAAAAAAAAAATTAGCGGGCCGTGGTGGCAGACGCCTGTAATCTCAGCTACTTGGGAGGCTGAGGCAGGAGAATCACTTGAAGCTGGGAAGCGGACGTTGCAGTGAGCCAAGATCGCACCATTGCACTCCAGCCTGGGGAACAAGAGTGAAACTCTGTCTCAAAAAAAAAAAAACAAAACAAAACTAATAATAATTTTGAATAATAAAAGGAAAAGGACGGAGGGAGGGAGAGAACCCCCCAAGAACACCAGTCTTAATTGCTGCAGGAATGACCCGAAGGGCAGGGGCCTTGGAGGAGAAACAGGGCATTTGCACAGCCTCAGAGTGTGTCACCCAAAGCCTGCACTCGTGACTCTGACGGTTGTACCATATGTCCACAAACTGTCTCATGCCCCTTCCTTCCGGAGGTGGGGCCTAACTCTCCTCCCCTGGAGTGTGGGTTGGACTCGTGACTCACTTCTAAGAACAGAGCAGGAAGGAGCCAAACAGTCCATGCAGCAGAGAGCTGGGTGATGAGCCGGGTGGGGTGGGCATCGAGGCGAGGGGTCAGCCTGCTCCAGGCAGGGGAGGCAGACAGCACCCCGGCCAGGGACACAGCTGGTGTGCCCGGCACGCGTGTAGTGACGTGCAGCTGCTGCGTGACGGGAGACGGAGTCCACCGCCCCTCCGGGGAACTCTTCCCCCAAGCCCACCATGTTGGTCTCACCACGAGAAAGCGTTAGAGAATACAAAGTTCTATGAAATCCGTGACCAGAATCCAATCTTGACAATTTCTCATTCTTTTATTTTATTGAAAATTTCTCCATCTTTTTTCTTTTCTTTTTTGGCCAACTTTTCAGTCTTTCTATTAAAATAATCACCTCCGGTTGTCAGAGTTTGGAGGATGCGGTGAGGAGACCCGGTGACCACACGCAGCGTGATATCCTGGGACAGGAGGAGGACGCTGAGGGAAACCTAAGTCCGAATCAAGACTTTCATTCAGCTCGTCGTGTGGTATCACTGTGAATTTCTCAGAGCTACAGACGGCTTAATAAGCACATCGATGTGAGCTGCTTTAGCAGAAGGGGAGCGGGTGACAGGCCTGTGGACGTTCGCTGTGGTGTCTCTTCAGCTCTTCTGTAAATCTAAAATTATTTCAAGATACAAAGCAAAACAAATAACACTTCCAAGCCTCTATTTCAGTGATCTATATTTGTGGCATTAATGAGCTACAAGAAAAACAACATGAAAAAGTCCAGCCAATGAAGCGTGGGGGACACTCTTGGGGGCTTCTTGAGTGTGGTGGGGAATGGAGCGTGACTGAAGGCCAAACCCCCTCAAAGCCGAGCTGCTGTGGACCCGGGGCCCTAAGGTCCCCAATACACCGGCCGCACCTCTCCAGGCCACAGCCTCTGTCCCACCTGGCCTCCGTCTGTGGGCTCAGGGCTCACCCAGGCCAGGCCCATCTGGGTTCCTTGGGGCCTTACCCTATAGTACGTGGCCACCATAGCTGAGGGAACCCATGCCTGGGAGGATGGATTTCCAGGCTGGAAGCCTCCGGGGATGCTGTCCACGTGGTGGGTCCCCTTCTGTGTGTCTGCCTTTCCCTGTGATGGCTCTGGCTATGTCACCGACAAACATCTCTGGGTCTCGGCCGCCGCCACACGCTCCTGTGGCACTGCCCACTGGAGGCACCACCCCAGAGACATGAGCCTCGTTCTTCTGAAGAGCCATAGCCTACGCCTTTATTTTATTCCGGAGAGTCATTAAAGGGAACCAAATCCGTATCGAGGCAATGTCTGCTTTGGGGCCCAGGGTCCCCCCGGTTTGTCGGAGAGCTGTGCCTCCGCGTCGCTGCCTCTTCCACCCTAAAATCTCAGCCCAGGAGCCCCAGGAGGACACTCGGAATATGCAGCGGGGGAGACGTGGACTAAGGATGACCAACAAACCATAAAACTCCGACCTGGAGGCGAAGGTTCTAAACACGGAGTGGGGAGTCACCGGTGTGGGGTCTCCTTCACAAGCGGCCTTTGAAATCAGAAGAGATTCCTTCCCTGCTTATACCAGGGGAACTAAGAATCAGCCCACAGGCAGTGGATTGGCCAAAGTGACCTTTCAGGACGCTGGCCCTTTGCCTCTAATATCTCCCGAAGAGCTGATGAAGCCGAGCCACTTGCTGTTGTGTGTTGAAAATAGTGCAAGACCTCACACAATCATCCCTGAACCCATAATGCTGATGCTCTAATGTAAAAGGAATATTTTCCCCCTTGAGATAAAATGCCATCAGATGCCATCTGTGCTGCCTGTAATTTTAGCCATAAATCCTCGTTGTATTTATCGGAGATTTGTTTTTCAAGATGGCTAATTTTAGTCTCCAATTCAGCCACACACTAATTTTCTTGTTTCTTTCTTGCTGAGAAATCTGATATAACAGCTCCTCATAGAAAGGGCTTGGCAGGTTTCCAAAGCCCAACAGCCTCATTTACTTAGAGAGAGGTTATTTTTTCTTTCTTCCTCTCTCCCCTCTCCCTCCTTGTTTTGGTAGCACGGTTAGGATTCAGAAGGGTTGAAATAAAAACAGGATTGCCCTTGTAGAGACAAGTGAGGATGGGCTGGGTGGGGTGGGCATGGAGGCGAGGGGTCAGCCTGCTCCAGGCAGGGGGAAGGTGTCCTTGGACTCAGGGCCGTGGCAGGGGCGTCCCTATCTGGGAGCGCAAGGAAATAGAACAGCAACAGGAGGGGTCTTCAAGCCCAGCACCACGACATTCCCTGGGCACCGTGTTACGCTGTGGAAAACATTTGGAAAGCTTCCTTCATTTTTCTGAAATAGCTGAAGTGATGCAGAAGGTTGGCTGAAAGTCTAAATCTAATTACAATAGATAATCTGGAACAGCCCGTCAATGGGGAAGGAATTGTGGGATGGAAGCTTTTTAAAAAGAGGCACTTAGCCATGAAATCTGCATATACCAGTAAATTTCATCTACGGCAACCAAAATGTGCATCTTCCATCTATTTCCAAAAACTCTGAGTTCTTTTGAGAAGCACCATGACTTGAGTGGAAAATTTTTGGACTGGAGGTGCACGGAAGGGCGTTCTATCAGTGGGATGTGCCTTCCTCCAAGGCCTGAGAAGGAGCCCACCGCCTTCTCCCATCGCCCGGGACAAGATTCCCCCACACAGGGGAGGACGCAGGGGAGGAAGACATCCTGGAGCATCTTAGAAAGCTCAGAGCTCAGAAAACAGATGACTGGACTGAGGATTCTTTTAGATTCTGGCTTATGTTGGAATGTGATTACTGGGGGGAAAAATCCACTTCACTATTAGGTGAAAGCTAAATACAGCTACAATTGCTGACAGCATCATCACAGCAAAACTGTTCCACAAATATTCTTGCTCTTGCCATGTTACAGCCAAGGCTTAGAGAGGCTAACAGCCTGTCCCAAGCTACCTGCAAGTGTGGGGCAGACCTCGACCCTGCTGTCAGCCTGCAGAGCCCAAACTCGTGCCTCAACCACCTTGCGTCCTGAGGCAGGGTTCCTGCCTCCAGGGGGGTCCCCTGAGCCTTACACACTGCCACGCACACGACAGGTTCTCAGGAACCATCCAGTGCACATTTTAATGAAAATTGATTATATTTATTTTTTGTCTTTTCAATAGAGGTATCTTATGATATCCTGATCCAATCAGAAGTCACCTGAAGCATCACTTCCTGTGAACACAAATCACATACAGACACTGGTGGACACATTGAGCAGCTGGCACCTCCTGAGAAGTGAGAATAGGGTTCTGCTCTCCCCTCCCTCTCTCTGTCCCTTCTTCCCTTTCGAATCCCTTCCATCTTTCCATAGCCAGACAGGGAGACGTCACACAGGCCGTGTCCTGGCAAGGTGTATACATAGAGGGAAATTATTACAGGTATTAACATCCGCAAATGCTAGTTTATGGGATACATGATGTTGAAGGAGGAAAAATGAAAAGTGCAGGTCCCCACGCTGCAGTGTGTGATACACAATCAGTCTCATTGCCCGGCAAGGCTTCACCGGATGGCCAGTGAGGAAGGCCGGTGCACATCCACAATGAGGGCAGAGAAGCTCTCCAAGACGAAGACACCAGCATGGCGATGAAGCCATCCATCCGCAGCCCTCGGTCCAATGCATCAGACCCAGAGGCTGGAGGAGCCATTTCAAAAAGAAAACGTAACCCCCTGCACACAGCATAACTCCTGGTGCAGGGCCAGGAGACGCGGCACCTGCTCCTCATGAGGCTCCCGCCCAAGTCAGACAGGTCAGCGATGGTGGAGAGAAATGACCCTTGGCCAGCTGTTCCTCGACCTCTGTGTCCCATTCCCAGACTGTCTGTGATTCTAAAATCCACCTGCCGTTGTCAGAAATGACCCTTGGCCAGCTGTTCCTTGACCTCTGCGTCCCATTCTTGGACTGTCTGTGATTCTAAAATCCACCTGCCATTGTCATCTCAGGGAACTGACATCTGACTGTGAATCCTGGACTCTGACTTGACTCCAAATCATCCCTCCAGAAGGGCTGTTTCACAGAAAGGCAAGAACTTCATGCTGTCCAGAAACACGGCATTACCTGTCCTGAAGAGCTGGCACGTGTGCACACAAAGCCAGGGTGGAAGGAGCGTTCAAGTGCTCTCCCACTGCGGACAGTCAGCCTGGGGTCAGGGAGTGTAGGGCTGACCAGGTCCCCTGGCCAGGGTTGTCCTGTGCCCCACGCTGCAGCTGCATCCCTCAAATGCAGAGTGATGTCAGCGCCCGGGTTGCTCCGTCCATTTGTAAGGGCGGGATGGACACCCCGCAGGGGCTGGGGGTGACATACTCAACACTGAGTCACAAAGCATGGAGACACCAAATACACACACACAAGACTCACACAGACAAAACTGAGACATACGAAACATGGAAACACAATATGGGCATACAATGCTGACACACACAATATAGACACACAATACTAACATGCACCACAGTCACAACACTAACACACATCACACTTACACAACAGGGACACATGCAAGCAACACCGACTCACACACATAATGTGGACACACACAGCACTGAGACACACAACACAGACACAACAGTAACACATGTCACACTCACACGACAGGGACACACATACAACAGTGACCCACACACAACGTAAACACACAGCACTGAGACACACACAACACAGGCACAACACTAACACACACCACACTCACACACAGGGACACACACATACAACACTGACCCACACACAGTGTGGACATACACAGCACTGATACACACACAACATGGACACACACCAGCGGGCTTATGCAAACAACACTGACACGTACACACCCTGCTGACACAGGCCACACAGACACACATCGCTCGCACTCACAACACTGACTCTCCTGCACCCACCCCATTCTGCCTTGTGCCCTGTGGCCCCCATCCTGGGCCAGGTCTTGGCGATTACTAAGGGCCAAGCAGATGTGGCCAGTGGGCGGGAGACTGTTTTCCTTTGTTGAGGGACGCACAGCCGTGGGTGATTCCCAAGCTCCGGGGCTGTGCCTGTCCTGCAGGGTTAACGGAAGCCCGCCAGCCTCTCTGCCCATCTCTGTCTCCACCTGGGCAGCTGTCTGGTCAGGACAGCATGAGGGGCAGGGGACCCTAGACTCCGAGGAGGGGCTCGGGGTTCTGTTTCCTGTGTCCTCAGCCATGTCCTCCGGGGCTTCTTAGCCAAGGTGCCCCCATCAACGATGGCTTTTAGTAGAGCATGGTGCTATCTCTGTTAGTGGTTTTTATACCTATTCTCTATTATATAAAATAGATACATATTTATAGTCACATGTGTGCAAAAGACACATTTTTACCCAAATGGGTTTAATATTTTAGACATTGATTTTTAGCATCTAATAATAGATAATTTATTTGAAAATATTTGAACCCCTTACCATGACCACCCATGTGGATTTGACATATGACACTGCTGGGTGCAGAGACCATGATTTATTAACATGTCCTTTGGTGGTAGACAATTAAGGCTTTCCAATTTTTTCCTGGTTTCTGAGATGTCGCAATCAACATTCTTTTTCACAAATGTTTGCATCCTTATGCAAATATTTCTATTTTGAGATAACCCCTAGAAGTGGACGTATGTGTCCAAGGTACCTGCATTTTAAGTTGCAAAGAAGTTGTCAATTGTCTACGGATGGTTGGTGCCTTCTTAAGTTCCACAGCAGTGTACAGGGATGTCTGGTCTCCCACATCCGCCCAACCCCGAGGTCTGCTCAGTCACGAGCCTTTCCAAGCCCTGTCTGAAGAAAGCTCCTCCTCTGCCAATGAGGGTGTTGCTGATCCCCAGGTGAGCCAAGGACCCCTCCCCTGTGTTCCTCCCCAACGAATCCCTGATGTCTGTGGGCTGCCTCTGCTCGTGTCCTGGGCTGCTTTACTCTTCTCTTGGATTGTTTACCTTTTTACAACTTGTAAGAGATCTTTGTGTATTAATGACATTTTTAACCTTTTCTGTGATATGTGTGACAATGTATTTCCATTTTGTACCTTTGCCTTTAAATCTTTATGGTATTTTTAAATTGCCTGAAGCTTCTCAAATTTTTTCTTTTATAACTCACAGGTTGTGTATAATGCCTTGAAAGCTTTCTTTTTTGGTATTTTCTTCTTCTTCTTCTGTATTTTCTTCATGGTTTCATTTTCAGCCCTGGTTCCATCTGGAATTGTGTGTGACTTTATATTTAAAGTGATAAAAACTCCAACTTTTTTCCTCTGGCTGCCTAGGGCCCTGCAGTGGTTACCGAGGAAGCACCTCAGCTCTGGAGCTGAATCCTTTGCCCTGTGCTAAATCCCACCCATGTTTGGGACCTGTTTGGATTGTGAAAACTCTGCTGGGTTTGTCTGCCTATCTGTGCCTGCAGAAGTCTAGAAGCACCTTTATCATCCAGTTTAAATTACGTTATTCACCGGGTGCGGTGGCTCACACCTGTAATCCCAGCACTTTGGGAGGCCAAGGTGGGTGGATCACCTAAGGTCAGGAGTTCGAGACCAGCCTGACTAACATGGTGAAACCCTGTCTCTACTAAAATACAAAATTAGCCAGGCGGAGTGGCACGTGCCTGTAATCCCAGCTACTCAGGAGGCTGAGGCAGGAGAATTACTTGAACCCGGGAGGCAGAGGTTGCGGTGAGCTGAGATTGTGCCATTGCACTCCAGCCTGGGCAATAAGAGCAAAACTCCGTCTCAAAAAAAAAAAAAAAAAAAATTACATTATCACACCAGGGAGGTGCAGCCCTTCCCAGCCCTGGTTTCCTTGGTCATACGTTTATTTTTCCAGATAAACTTTAGAATTATTTTATAGCATTTCCAAACATCCTGCTAGTATTTTATTTGGGGTCTTAGTGAGTGTGTGAGTGAATCGGGAAGCATCGCTGTCTGGAAGGCACCTCACAACTTCCGGGAAGCAGAGGCGTTGGCCGCTCTGGCTGTGTCCCCAGAACCTGTGTCCCCAGAACCTGAAGCAGGGACTGGGCTCAGTAGCTTTGTTGGATGTTGGATCCTGATGGCCTCAAGTCTTCCCGTTCAGGACAGATGTGGATTTTTATTTTATGTTCCTCAACAGAATGTCAAACTTTCTCTTTTAGGTCCTGCTCATTCACTTCTGCTCCTTTGCAAGCTGCTCCTCTGGATGCTGCTGGTGGGGTCTCCTCTCTGCTCCCAGCCCCTCCCACACAGCCCCTGGCTCTCGAGGCCCCTGCTCGGCTGCCTGGCTGTTCTCCCTCTGCAGAGCTTCCCCAGGTGTCCGCGTGAATCCCTCCCTCCCTTCCTGCAAGGCTCTGCCAAGAGTCACCTTCTCCATGCAACCCTCCCTAGCCACCCCGTGTGAACACACACAGACGTGCACACGTGCCACAAACAAATGTGTGTATACAGACTTGCACACATGTATACGTGCTCACACGTGTGCAGACATTCACATGCATGTGCGTGCACACAGATGCACACGAACACAGAACTCCCCACCCTCCCCTGCCTCACGCTTTGCATAAAGCGCTGGCTGTCTCACGTGATGAGTGTTTTTCTTACGTACTTGATGTGCCGTCTGTCACCCCACCTAGATTCCAGGAGGACAGAGTTCCCACAGTTTCTCCCCTGTGGTGTCCCCACCACTTAGAACAGTGGCTCGCAGTCAGTGGGGCTTAATCAGTAAGTGTTCAGAGGCCATGCTGCCCTCCTTTTGTGCCTCTTAACGTGAATCTTGCCACGCTCCATGCGTCCGTAACCACTCACTTTTAGCCACTCCCCCCGGAAGCTCTTAGCGACTGGATGCCAGAGGTGGGGTAGGGGGAACACAGTGAGTGACCCCTCCCTCATGAGCTCTGCGTTTGCAGGGAGTGCCCTGTCCTGTGTCCCCCAGAAAGCCTAGCGCTTGGTGTTAATTATAGAAAAGTCAACCGATGGCTCATGATTCACATATAAATTGATGTGATGAGTGGAAATAACAAAAGTGGCACCCTCAGGAAACCAGGAACGGTTAAGACACTAATTCCAAATGTTCTTATCTGGTTGCTGAAGCAGACCCTGGTCTCTGTTATGAAATGTACTCGAACGTTGAACAGGAGTGTTCCCTACACTGACTCACAGCATGCCCTCATGCTAACGCCTACACTTGGTGCAGGCAGTGGGGATTTTTGGCCCCCAAGGTAGCCCTGATGGCTTTTCCCCAAAAGGCTTCCCATCTGTGACCTCACCAGGTGGCCCAGGGGTAGAAGTGGTCAGTCACACTGTCCTTGCATGGCAGCTGCCCCTGTTTCCCCCGGCAGAAGCCAGAAGGCCTTCCTCCCTGTTGGCTATCTCTGCAGAACCATCTCTTAAGCAGGGGGCTGGGAGTCATCCTCACCTCCCTCCCTGGCCTCTTCTCCCCATTCCAAGCCTTAGGATTCTTGTGTGTGGAGGATTTTGGCTGAGAGATCCCGTGGGTGGCCCTGTCTAAGGTGTGTAAGCTATCCCAGACTTGGAACAGAGAGAGAGAGAAGAATTGGTAATACAAGCTCTCTATCTGAGATATATGCAAAAAATAGATCTTCTCAATTATCCATAAACTTTAAATCTCAAGTTTTTTAGTAGAAAATCTCCCTGGACATCTGAGAGCTGCTTCCATCACAGGCAATGGGAACGCACGTACAAGATGCCCAAACTCACCTTGAGTATTTATTAAATACCTGCTGAATAATTGGCTCCTGCCAGCATGCTAATGGAAGCCCAGAGGACCCGAAGTCGACTCAAAGCCCTTCATCTACAAAGGCACCTGTGCCATTTGCATTTTCACCTTATGTGCACTCATTACCATTTCTTTTATATGTTACTAATTATGCACCTTTAGACATTGCTTTCCTTTTCTTCCATGTGAGAGCAGTTGAATTGCTTGGTGAACAATAGAAAGGGAGATGTTTAAAAAGCACATTTGCACACATGAGCACACCTGGTGAGCATGCTGCATTCCAGCCACGCAAGGGCAAAGGCGCCCACTGGAAGGTGAGCCCGCAAGAGACTAGGCCAACACCGAGCATGGAGGGGATCAGAGCATGTGTGTGTCCCGGCGGTGTCCGGGTTAATTGCACAGATGCCCCTTCCCTCCCTGCTCCTTCTCTACCAGCAGAGGAGCTCTGCCTCCTCACAAGGCAGCTGCTGACTGACAGTCCTGGCTTAAAGAGGAGCATTTGAGCTCTTTGACATTGTCACAGAGCAAACTGGCACAGCCCCAAAGCTTCTTCAGAGCGTCCACTGCAGTGCTTAATGAGAAGCGAGACAAGAGGATCTGTGGGAGGAAGGACAAAGTTCACAGGAGTCACCAGGTGTCAGAGACGGAAGCAAAGAGGAAGCAGGAAAATGAGATAAAGGGAGAGGAGGCACAGTACTGGGAAGGGTATGGAGGGTCTCAATGGGCAATGCCAGTGGGGCTGAATGTCCTTCACACTCTATGGCCTAACCACAGTCAAGGTGCCCTGTGAGACCTGCAGAGAGTAACATCACTTCCAGAGGACTTTAGGACCTTATTATCAGCCCAGTCCAATAAAATCAAAAGCATCATCCATTCATCCATCCACCCATCCATCTACCCACCCACACATCCATTGACCCACCCATCCATGATCCATCCATCCATCCTTCCACCCACACATCCATCCATTCACCCATCTATCCATCCATCCATCGTCCATTCACTCATTCACATATCCATTCATCCATCCACCACCCATCCACACATCCATGTCATACATACATTCAGGCACCCACCCATCATCCATCTGCCCATCCACACCTCCATTCATTCATGCAACTATCCATCCACCCACCCACACATCCATTTACTCACCCTTCCTTTCATCCACACACCCATCCACCCACTCATCTACAATCCAGCCATCCATTCTTCCACCCACATCCATTCTGCCACCCATCCATCCACCCATCCACACATCCAATCCATCCATCCACCACCCATCCACACATTCACATCATCCATCCATATAGGCACCTGTTCATCTACCTACCCATACTTCCATCCACCCACCCATCCATGATCCATCTATTCATCCTTCCACCATCCATCGACCCACTCATCTACCCATCCATCCATCCATCCGTCATCCATACACCCATCCACACATCCATTCATTCATTATCCATCACCCATCCATCATCTCTCCACCCATCCACACTTCTATCCATCCACCCACTCATTCATGATCCATCCTTCCATCCACCACCCACCCATCCATCCATTCATCCATCCATCCACCCACCATCATCCATCAATCCACACATCCATTCACTCATGTACCTATCCATCTACCCACCCACACATCTATTTACTCACCCAATCCTTCCATCCTTCCACCATCCATCCACCTGCACATCCATCCATCCATCCATCCATCCATCTACATATCCATCCATCCATCCATCCATCCATCCATCCATCCATCCATCCATCTTTCCTTGCTTCCATCCATCCACCCATCAATCTCAGCATTCAGCTCTGAGGGTCATGGGTGCTATCTGGGTTTGAACTCAGTCTCTGTGACATACAAGCTGTGGGTTTGTGCACAAGTTATTTCATTCTTTGTGTTTTTGATTCCATGCAAAATCATGGAAATGATAGCACCTTCTTCTCAGAGCTGTTGGGAAAATTAAATTAGACTGGAGATGTGGACTTAACACAATGCCTGGCCCACATTCAAGCTCATGGTCGTTAGCTCTTCATGTGGTGGTGGCTGTTATTTTAGACCTGAAGTGTTTATGGAAGGCTTTGGGGAGGCTCTATGTGAGCACAGTCCTAGAGGGAGGGCTTTGGTCAGGAGAGGCAGCCTGGACAAAGGAACAACTGGGGAACAACAGAGCACCATGAGAAGGCAGGGCTGAAGGGGAGGGTGTGAGCATGCTTTGGGCAGGGCTGAAGGGGAAGGGGATGGAGGGGAAGGCGTGAGCGTGTTTTGGGCAGGGCTGGAGGGGTGGGTGTGAGTGTGCTTCAGGCAGGGCAGGTGGTAGGGGCCAGCATGGGTCCTGCCTAGGAGGGGCCTGGCTGCTCTGTCTCAGTGGCCCCCTGTTCCAGCTTCTCTATTTTGCCCACGTGGGTCTGAGACTTCAGTTGGCTCCACTCCAGGGTCATCTGCTCCATGCTGGCTGTTGGGGCTCACACTCTGGTAGGTTCAAATCAAGGGTCTTCATGTATTTTTTTCAGTCCTGAGGAAGTGACCACGTCCTTTCTGGGTTTCAGTTTTCTCATGTTGAGAATTAGTATCTGAATATTTTGACATGAATCCTTTGGAAGACATAATGAAATAATTCCCTCACTCAGTAAGGTTTACCAAGCTCTCAAGTATACCAGGCCCTGACCTCAACAATGGGGGACGGCCGTGGGCAGGGAAAAATTCCTGGAGTGGTGACATTCATGTCCCGATGGCCAGAGGCAGACACTGGACACACCACACATTGATTCTGGGGACGGCGAGCACCATATAGAGAACGAAGTGGCCAGGGACTGGCCAGCCACGGACAGTGGATGGGATGGCAGCTCCTCTGCTGAGACGACGTTCATCACTCTTGGGTACAAGGAGGGTGGGAGCTCTGGGGATGTCCAGGGATGGGCAAAGGGGGCAGTGACCTCAGCGTGGTGACGTTCTGCTTAGAAGCAATCATTGACTCTCAGCCCGTGTCGTCAGCTGCAAGAGAAGGCAAATGCTGGCTAGTAGCTAAAACACTTTCCTTCTGGAATTCTCTTATCACTGCTTTGAAATTCATGAGTGATTGTCTGCTGATTGCAAACTCTGGGTTTTGTTCCTCTGAAAATAGCTTCCTATCTCTCTCCTTGTCAAAAATATTTTTGCAAGTTTGCCATTTAAGTTCGGCAGTTATTTTCTTCCAGGGCTTTGAAGATCTTATCCGACTGTCTTCCAGCTTCCAGGGCTGCTGAGGAATCGCCTGGTGGGTGGAGTCTCCTCCCTCTGTGCAGGGAGCCTTCCTTTCTCTGCAGCTGTTGACTTGGTGATTTGCATTTTCACCAGGAGATGTTTAGATGTGTGCGTTTAGGGAGTCAGGGAGACTTTCGGGGCGCGGCGCCCATGCCTGTCCCAGGCGCCATCCTGTGAGCCCTCTCATATTCCCCAGTAAACACCTGCTGACCAACTCTTCTCTTTTTCCTCCTGCGACTCTCAGGGACACACTGGGCCTCCTCGATCCTTCGAGTTTCTTAACCTTTTTCATTCACATTTTTGGTCTTTTTGTCCTTCTGCTTCACCAGGAAACTTCGACGACACGTCTTTCCATTTTCTTGAGTTGTGTCTGACTGGCAGTTGGTTTTAAATTCCAGCCATCTGTTTGTGTTCTTTCACAATGCTCCTTTTTAATTCTGAGAGTCCTTGTTCCTCCACCACGTTCCCCACCCCCCGCCCCGCCTCCCCTGGACTCAGCTCTGCTGTGAGAATTCTGAGCTGGAGCCTGCCCAGTCCCGCCAGATCTCCGCCCTGATCCTGCGTTTCTCTGCTTCCCTTGACTCATGGGTGAGGTGGCTTTTCCTTGGCGAGGCTCTGATGTCTGTTTAATGCAACCCCGTGCTGCCTGCAGGTGTGGGAAGCACAGCCCTGGCCGAGTGCTGCGTCTGTCACTGAGAAGTGCGCGTGGACGGCGTGTTGGCCCCGTGAAATCGCCGGCCTTTCCTGTGGGGGGAGGCGGGGGCTGCACACGTCGGTGAGGGTGGAGGCCCTGGGCGAGAGGTGGACGGATGGGCCTGGGCGAGAGGTGGACGGATGGGCTCTCTTCTGTTTCCTCTGCTTTGCCAGAGCCAGGCAGGGGGACCCTCTTCTGTGAGGTCATGGGAAGAAAGACCAGGATCCCTTTTCTAGCTCATGCTCCAAATTGTGGTCGTTTGGGGTGTCCTGGCTTTATGGATGTCCGGATTCCAAATTCTCCCGCTTTTAGGGTCCTGCCCCTGCTCCTGCCCCCACACGCTGCCCACGGCAATCGGCTACAGGCCCGGGACTGAGCCACCTGCGGTGCCCTCCTGCCCGTCCCGCTCTCCTGAGGGCAGCCCCCATGCCCGGCGGCCTTTCTGTCCTTATTACCAGCGCAGCCACGGGCTTCCACATCTTACCCAGAGTTTCGGCTGCTCTGAGTCAGAAGGGCTTCGCAGGTGCTTTTTCTGAATTCAGCCACATAAACATTTCCTTGTGTATGTGTGTATGTGTGTGTCTGTGTATGTATGTGTGTATGTGTGTCTGTGCATGTATGTGTATGTGTCTCTCTGTGTGTATGTGTTTGTGTGTGTATGTGTGTATGCATGTGTGTGTGTATGTGTATATGTGTGTGTGCGTGTGTGTGTGCGTATGTGTGTATGTGTATGTGTTTGTGTGTGTATGTGTGTATTCGTGTGTATGTGTATAGTGTATATGTGTGTATATTTGTGTATGAGTGTGTGTGTATATGTGTACGTGTGTGTGTATGTGTGTGTCTGTGTGTGTATGTGTATGTGTATGTGTATGCGTGTGTGTCTGTGTATGTGTGTCTGCGTGTGTATATGTGTCTGTGTGTGTATGTGTGTGTGTCTGTGTGTATGTATATGTGTGTGTATGTGTGTGTGTGTCTGTGTGTATGTATATGTGTGTGTATGTGTGTGTGTGTGTATGTGACAGGGAGACAGAACAAACCTGCCCGGGGTGGAGAAGTCTTTCCCAGCGCAGCAGCACTTCCAGGGTTACTGCCCCGTTTTATCCCATTTTTGCTGAATCCGTCTAAGCCATGGGATTTTGGAGAGAAGCACCTGAAGGCCCAATCGCTTCTCCCTGAGCCCCTGGATCTCGTGGAAGGCTGGAGCCTGGGCCTCCGCGGCACCGTGTTGCCTTCCCGCTGCGGAGACGGAGGCGGTCGTCTCCCGGGAGGCCTGTGTGTTCCGGGGGCTGCTGAGTGAGAAGCTCATTTCGAATCCAGAGGTATCGGCCTCAGGATCAAAGCGCTCATTGTAATCCTGCCCGCGTAACAAGGACCCTTTCTTCTAGATTCTATTTTTAGATGTAATATGTTACCACACTCCACTTGTTTGCTAAATGAACTCATTTTTAATCAAAAATTGCTATCATCAATTATCAGCTGTGTAATCAATATTCATTTTAATTCCGTGGATAAGACTCCCCCTTGAGTTCCCCACCTGACTCACACACTCACACACGCCCCACAAGGAAATTTATTTTCATCAGGCTTCTATGCATCATTAAGAGGTAGTTTGTCTTATTACAGCCTGTTATTAATGTTCAGAATTCATTTAATTTCACTTTTAACTGACTGTAGCAATGGGATAATTGATTTCATCGGGGAGGCCTTGGCAGCCCGTGCACTGGGAAGTGGCAGGAAAGGTGAAGTTGAGTGTCCTTGGGGCCCAGGGGGACCTGAACCCCTGAGTGCCCCACGCAGGGCTCTCAGACTTCACCCTCGCTCTCCTCTCCCTCCCACCAGCACCTCAGTCAAGGGAACTCATTCACAGCTCACCCTGTTCCTGACTGCATGGTGTCACGGACAGGGAAAGAGCCCAAGGTGGCCGGCCACACACAGCCCTGCTGAGCCAGGGAGGATGGAAGGTGCCCCGCGCCTCCTGCCCAGTCCGTGCCTCCTGCCCGGTCCCCGCCCTCCAGCCTCTCCAGCACGGCCCATTACAGCAGGGGGCTTTCTCCCCGTGGCCCCGCAGGAATGGGGTGCGGCCTCCTCACTGCGCTGGGGGCTTCGTGGGAGCATTGTTCCGACTGCCTGCACTTGCAGGGTGGGCTGGATAGTGCCGATCTCTCTGAAAAGAGAGCAGAGACCAAGTTTAAGTTCACGGATGGCCTCGAGGAGCAGACACAGCAGACTCCAAAACTCAGGACCCCCCCACTAACCCTGTTCAGATGCAGTGTCTCCCAGACACACATAAAAGCACAGCTGAGATCTGAGGCTGGGCCACGTAAAGCTAGTAGGCTGGTCAGACAGCTGTGACATGATGTTCTGCATTTAACACACGAAAACGATATTTCTGGAATTCTCATAAAGAAAGTAAATGGCAATTTTCTTGTGTGATGATGCTTAAGAGTCTTACACAATAGCAGTGTGGGAAAGGCATTCCAGAAGCCCACAACAATGGCAAAAGCCATATGTGAAAATTTTTGATGCCTGCACAAATAAATATTTATGACTTCTCTATGCCAAAATAAAATTAAAAGGCTGCCAACTGGGGTAATACTTGGGATTTATGTGACAAAGAGTGAACGTTCCCTATTGTAGAAAGTGCTTCTATAAATCCATAAGGAAGTGATGAAAAATACTTAAAAATGGGCACAGGGAACCGTCTGGCGATTCAGAAAGGGATATTCACAAACAAGCCATCAGCAGACCAGGAAACACTCAGGACTTCCACCCACTGAGAGTGGAGGATGGTTACCTGGCAGAACAGCACCACGGAGTCTATGCTCGAACCACCCCTGGTTGGGGGTGGAAGGGGCTCCCCCGACTCAGGGCTCTGGGCAGAGGGTGGAAGGGGCCCCCCAGACTCAGGGCTCTGGGCGGAGGGTGGAAGGGGCTCCCCCGACTCAGGGCTCTGGGCGGAGGGTGGAAGGGGC
>NW_026652294.1:30199991-30291239 GCF_009828535.3 Hylobates moloch | reverse complement strand
CAGTGGCGCAATCTCGGCTCACTGCAAGCTCCACCTCCCGGGTTCACGCCATTCTCCTGCCTCAGCCTCTCCGAGTAGCTGGGACTACAGACACCTGCCACCACGCCCAGCTAATTTTTTTTTGTATTTTTAGTAGAGACGGGGTTTCACCGTGGTCTCGATCTCCTGACCTCGTGATCCGCCCGCCTCGGCCTCCCAAAGTGCTGGGATTACAAGCGTGAGCCACCGCGCCCGGCCTAGACGCCAGCTTTTCTACTTGAGTGGTAATCTTCAAACAGGCAAGGATTGTTGACAAACACATTGCTTATGATAGGAGAAGATGGATGTAACCCAGGGGGTCCTACGAAGGGGTGCTGATTAAGGAATCAGCAGAGCTCAGCTGCAGAGCGCCCCTTCCAGATTTGCCTACGCCTTTTGATAGAGGATGAGAAACTGAGAGTGAGCGTGTGTCTGTTACTTCCCACAGGGGCCTCCTGTCGGGGGAAAGCAAAGATGACCTTGTTCCTATTAGTGGATAGAAAGCAAATTTTTGTTTGCTTTTAGTAGTGCCAATTTTGGTTAAAAAAGGGGAGAAAGTGGAGACAGGGAAGAGAGGTGGTTTTCCCCCTGCAGAGCTGGCGAGGGAGGGCCTGCTGAGGGCAGCCCGAGAACCAGCTGCCAGCTGGACGCAGAGGCCCGAGAGCCAGCCGCCAGCTGGATGGAAGGGCCCGAGGGCCAGCCGCCAGCTGGAGAGAGAGACCTGGCATTCCCAGCCCCTTGGGGAACCTCCAGACTCAGCTCCATTGAGTAACTGGGCTGCCATCACCAGCCCTCAGCTTTGCCTGCTTTTGAAAAAGAAGTAAACGGAATTTTGCAGTTTGCACCTTTGGATTGGCTGCTGTGTTTTGATACTGGATGTGGAGGGTGAATGCCTGCTGCTGTGCACGGCAGCTGTTTGTAGCTCAGGATGATACACAGCTGTAAAGATGCTATACTTGATTCACCTTTCCTACCACTGCTGCCCATTTCAGTGGGAACCTTTTTAGGTTTAGCTGTTAGGCATGTTGCATCTATTGGGTATAAACTCAGTAGTGACTTGCTGGGTGATATGGTTTGGCTGTGTCCCCAATCAAACCTTATCTTGAATTGTAGCTCCCATCTTCCCCATGGTCCTGGAAGGCACCCACTGGAGGTAATTGAATCATGGGGGCGGGTTTTCCCCTGCTGTTCTGGTGATAGTGAATAAGTCTCCTGAGATCTGATGGTTTTATAAAGGGCAGTTCCCTTGCACACGCCCTCTTGCCTGCTGCCTTTTAAGACATGCCTTTGCTCCTCCTTCACATTCTGCCGTGATTGTGAGGTCTCCCCTCCCTTTAATGGACTGTGAGTCCATTAAAGCTACCTTCCTTCTTTCCTTCCTTCCTTCCTTCCTTCCTTCCTTCTTTCCCTTTCTTTCTTTCTTTCTTTCTTTCTTTCTTTCTTTTTCCTTCCTTCCTTCCTCTTTCCTTCCTTCCTTCTCTTTTTCTTTCTTTCTTTCTTCTTTCTTTCTCTCTCTCTCTTTCTTTCCTTCCTTCTCTTTCTTTCTTTTTCTTTCTTTCTTTCTTTCTTTCTTTCTTTCTTTCTTTCTTTCTTTCTTTCTTTCTTTCTTTCTTTCTTTCTTTCTTTCTTTCTTCTTTCTTTTTGTTGAGACAGACTCTTGCTCTGTCACCTAGGCTGGAGTACAGTGGTGTGATCTCAGCTCACTGAGACCTCTCCCTCCTGGGTTCAAGCAATTCTGCCTCAGCCTCCCAAGTAGCTGGGATTACAGGTGCCCGCCACCATGCCCAGTTCATTTTTGTATTTTTAGAGACAGGGTTTCACCATCTTGGCCAGGCTGGTCTCGAACTCCTGACCTTGTGATCCACCTGCCTTGGCCACCCAAAGTGCTGGGATTTCAAACCTCTTTTTCTTTATAAATTACCCATTCTTAAGTATTTCTTCATAGCAGAAGAAATGAAAATGGACTCCTGTGAAAATGGACTCATACACTGGGCCATACCCTTGGGGTGTTTTTCCCTGTGGTAGATACTGAAATACAGTTTTCCAAGGAGGTCGAAGCCACCAACATTCACATGAGCAGGTGTGAGGACCCTAGTTCCTCTTCCTGCTCCCCTGCAGCACCGGGCATCGTCTGCTCTCACACGCTGGCCTCTCTGGGGATGGGTGTTAGCGCGGCACGGTTTTCACTCCCATGACCGTGAAGACTAATGGGGCTGAAGATCTCTTCTGTGCTCGGTGCACACCAGACATCCTTTCTGTGAAGTGCGTATTTCAGATTTCGCAGTTTTCAGTCGCCCCGTCTTTCTTTGTCTCACTGGTTTGTATGTCCCTTCTGTGTGTTGGCTGCAAGTCCGAGGTTGAGAGAAGTCCTGTGATGTCTTCTTCTCCTTGGGGCTTGCCTGTCCGCCCTTAGAGCTGTGTTTTCAAGGACAGAATTTCTTAAGCTGAGTGTCTACCAACGTCTACATTCTACTTGTGGTGGGTGCTTTTTGGGGCCAAGTCAAAGTTCTCTGTCCAACGAAAGGTCAGGAGGAGCGTTCTCCCACACGTTCCTCTATGAGCTTTTTTTTGTTCTGTCTTTCACATTCAGGTCTGTGGTTCACTCAGAATTAATTATTCAGGGCGATATAACGTAGCAGCAAGGATTCACTTTCTTTTCCTCAAATGGATCAAACAGAATTTAGTAAGAAGATCTCATCTGCCTGTGCCTCGCAATGTCACCCTCGTCCTGAGTTCAGAGACCACTTGCATGTGGGGTGATTTTGCAAAGCTCTTCACCCTGGTCACTGAGCCCACCTGCTCTGCTTCCAGAAGCATCACACTACCTCGATTACTTGGGCTTTGTAATAAGTTACCTTCAACGCCTAGCTGGCTAAGGGCTTTTAACATGAATAGATGTTGAGTTTTACCAAGCAGTTTTCGCATCTTCTATTCAAACGATCATATAAATTTTCTCCTTTGCTGTCAAGGAGTTAAGTGCATTAATTAATTCCTTTAATGTTAAATTAGCACTGCATTGGTTGGGATTAAACACGTTTGATCATGATGTATCCTCTGGTTTGCAAATTGCTGAATTCAATTTACTTGTATTTGGTTTAGGATTTAAACCGACATGCTCCTGAGGGAGATGGGGGTGTGGCATTCCTGCCGGTAAGTCTGTTGCCAGGCTTTGGTGTCTGGGAAGCCCAGCCCCCTGTGATTCTGGGATATTTTGCCCCTTTTCCTATTTCTGAAAGATGAATTTGCTAACAGAGCTGTCTAGGCCTGAAGATTTTTTGTGGAGAGGTTTTTTATTTCAGATTAAATTTATTTTCCAGAGATTAAAGCTTTCAGATTTTCTGGGTTTTTTTTGGTGGGCTTTGCGTGTCTGCACTTTTTATCCACCTATTTCATCCAGTTGTTAAATTGACTGGCATAAACCTGTTTATAATTTCCTTTTTTAAAAACCAATTTTATGTCTTTAGGCTGTGTGGTTGCCCACTCTTCATTTCTGGGTTTGGTAACTGGTACCTGTTGTCTTTATATTCCTGTCGGTCTTGGTAGGGGGTGATACTTTGAGGGCGGCTTCTCAGGGAGCTAGTGTTTGGCTAGGTTGGTTTTCCCTGCTGTGTGATCGTTTTCTAAAATATTGAAATCTACTCATGTCTTTCTTACTCCCTTCCCACTCCATTCTTTTAGGTATAATTTGCTAATATTTTCTACTATTTGAGATACAAAGCTGGATAATTGCCCTGTAGCCTTCAATCTTTGGTAACATAGTACTTCAGGATTGAATTCCTTCTAATCATGGCTCTGGCTGCACCCACAAGTTTTTCATGGAGAATTTTATCATTCGTTTAGAATATTTTCTTATTTCTTGATGATTTCTTCCTTGAATTATGTGTTATTTAGTAGTGTAGTGCTTAATTTCCAAACACTTTAAAGTTTTATAGTTATCTTTAATGTGTGGCTTTCTAGATGAATTCTGCTGTGGTCAGAAAACATAGTTAGGATGATTTAAATCTTTTGTATTGGAAGAGACTTTTTAACGGTACAACATGTAGTCAATTTTGGTAAATATTGAGTAAATATTTACTATGCTTTGACAAGAACACGACTTGGCCAGGCACGGTGGGTCACGCCTGTAATCCCAACACTTTGGGAGGCCACGGGGAGCAGATCACGAGGTCAGGAGATCGAGACCATCCTGGCCAACATGGTGAAACCCCGTCTCTACTACAAATACAAAAATTAGCTGGGCGTGGTGGTGTGTGCCTGTAATCCCAGCTACTCAGGAGGCTGAGGCAGGAGGATTGCTTGAACCAGGGAGCTGGAAGTTGAAGTGAGCTGAGATGGCCCCATTGTACTCCAGCCTGGGTGACAGAGCAAAACCCTGTCTCAAAAAGCAACAGCAACAACAACAACAACAACAACAACAAAAACCCCACGACTCTGCTGTTGGGCATAGCGCCGTGTCTGTCATCAACAGGGATCAATAGGGGCAGTTTGTTGTTTGTATATTTAGGTCTTTATCAAGGTCAGCAAACTTTCTGTAAAGAGCCAAATAATAAATATGTTGAGCTTTCCAGGTCATGCAGTCTCTGCTACAGTTGTTCAACTCAGTTATTGCTGCTGTGCAAAATCAGCCATAGAAAACACATAAGTGAATGGATATTGCTGGGTTTCAATACAAATTTATTTACAAAAATAGAGGGAAGGCAGTTTGACCCATGGGGCTTGGTTTGCTGACGCCTGGACTATGTCATTAATTATTTTTATTTCAATTACTGAGAGCAGCTTAAGTATTCTCACTATAATTATTGATTCATTGGTTCTCCTTTTAGTTTCATCGTTTTTTATTTATGAATTTTGATAATCTTTGGCTAGATGCCAGCAATTGGAGTTCTGTTATGTATTTCTGGTAGACCAATATTTTTGTTTTTCCTAATAACATTTTGTTATTAATACAACATGTTTCTTTTCTTATTAATGTTTCTTGCCTTAAAACCTATTTTGTCTGATATTAATTGGGCTATACCAGCGTTCTCTTGGTTAGTGTTTGTATGGTATGCATTTTTTCTATTTTTATATAGTACTTTAATTTTTCTGTGTTACTATATAGAAATTGTATAAATTTTATGCAGCATGTTTTATGTATTTATTTTCAACTAACAATTTTAACTGAACATTTAATTTCATTTCTCCAATATTTGTGTTCTAATTGTCAATGGCTTCTTTATTTTCTGCTTCCCTACATCATTTGTCTTACTTTTCCTCTCCTCGTATGCAGTCTTTTGGATGAACAAGTACTTTTCATTCTTCTGTTTTCCTCCATTTCAACTGTTGGTTATAAATGGCATAAGGAGGAACGATTCAGCAGAGCCTTTGTCCCTGGCAGGTGCCACGGGATGGAGACAGCACGGAAGGAGAGAGAGGCTTACAGCGCCGGACAGGATGTGGGAGGAAAGAGCGTGTACGCGGTGCTGGTGGGAGAAGGAAACGGTACTAGCACAGCGGAAAACCTGTGGCGGTTACCCAGCGACGTTGACATACGAGCTCTATGATTCCGCCAAATCATGGGGAGCACAGCCCACAGAAAGTCCTGCACACTCCCTGAAAGATGCTCACAGGGATGTCAGGGCTCTGCTCTTCCTCACAACGGAAAAGGGAAACGGCGGTAATACTCGTCTGTGGTAAAAAAAGATCGAAAACTTGGAAAAAGGTAACTATTCAGGATGAAATGTTATCTGGCAAGCCAAATGAACCCTCCGCAACTACTCTCAACAGTGCAGATGAACCTCGCGAAGAAAATGTGCAAAAGGAACTAACTGGAAAATACAAAGTACTTTACGATTCTATTTATATAATGTGCAAAAACGAATGCGTTGATAAAAGCTAAGATTGCAGTTATCTCTGGGCATGTGCAGAGGACAGGAAGGACTTCAGGACGCGGTAATGTAGTCTTTATTAATCTGGTGACACGCGCGTCCTGCTGGGTGAAAGTTCACTGAGCTGTACCTTGCAGGCACCGTTTTGTGAATATGTCAGACATACATCATTAGTAATTGACTCGGAGAAATAACAGAAGGATCTGCAAGGGTACAGCCAGAGAAATACATACCCAAAGAGTAAGAAGGGAAAATTATTGTTAGACAATGTAGAATCTAAGGTTGAAATAATGACATTGAATAGAATGGCTGATTGTACATCAATAAAACATAAACCTGGTGAACGTGGGTAAAAGCCTGGCAGGTAGATGCATGAAGCGAGAACTGTTCTAAGCATGAGAAGAAGGTCCTGAGAAAAATCCAATGTGCTATTTCAATGAATCTATCTTAGAATTTTATTTTTTATTTTTTGAGATGGAGTCTTGCTCTGTCACCCAGGCTGGAGTGCAGTGGTGCAATCTCAGGTCACTGCAACCTCCGCCTCCCAGGTTCAAGCAGTTCTCCTGCCTCAGCCTCCCGAGTAGCTGGGGTTACAGGCGTGCACCACCACACCCGGCTAATTTTTGTATTTTTAGTAGAGACGGGGTTTCATCATGTTGGCCACGCTGGTCTCAAACTCCTGACCTAATTACAGGTGTGAGCCACCGCACCTGGCCTGTCTTAGAATTTTAAAGATGTAGAGACAAATAACCAAATGCATATGAGAATTGTGTGATAAAACCCACAAATGTGTTGAGGTTAGATAGAGAGACTTACACGCCTCAAGCAGAGAATGTGCATTTTTATATAGACATAAAAAATTTGCAAAAATCCTTCACACATGTGGGCACACACATACAAACACACACACGGACCTGAACAAACCCCGTAATGCTGATAGGATCCACCCCACTCTTTGATCATAAGTCAATCACATTTAAAGTAAATTATTTAAATGGTCACATTCTGGACATTGCTGGTGCTCACTCATATCTCTGGTTCTTTCATGTGTCCTGTGTTTCAGGAAAGACAGGCCAGGCCATGTGACTTGCTTTGGCCAATGGTGTGCAAGGGGAGGGGAGGTGCCTGCCTCCCAGGAGATGCTCTGAGGACTCCTCATGGTCCCCATCTAGTCTCCAGCGGTGGTGGTTGCGGAAGCTTATGAGTAGGCGGAGGTGCCCTAGAACCGAGGGAGCTCAGAGGGGAAAATTCAGCAATGTGGCTGGATATAAAGGAAACATAGGCTGGGCATGGTGGCTCACGCTTGTAATCCCAGAACTTTGGGAGACTGAGGAGGGTGGATCACCTGAGGTCGGGAGTATCTAGACCAGCCTGGCCAACATGGTGAAACTCCATCTCTACTAAAAGTGCAAAATTAACCGGCTGTGGTGGCACATGCCTGTAATCCCAGCTACTCGGGAGGCTGAGGCAGGAGAATCGCTTGAACCCAGGAGGCGGAGGTTGCAGTGAGCCGAGATCATGCCATTGCACTCCAGCCTGGGCAACAGTACGAAACTTCATCTCAAAAAAAAAAATTTTTTTTCTCGCTTCTAGCAATCAGTGCTAGAAATAGAACTAGAAATATACTCTCTTGCACACGCACAGGCACAAACATAGGACACCATTTCTCCAGAAAGACACAGCACACATGAAGAGAAGTACAGGGCATTACTAAATGACAAGAGAATATCTACAAAATGAAACATCTCACGTGTTTTGGGGTAAGGATACACTATATTAAAACTGTCACTTCTAAATGAATATGTAAATTTTCGGCAATTCCAATTAGATTCCTGCATGGCCCTGCGTGAGGCCCAGCTGTAAATCACAGACATCCCCACATGACAGTGGTTTCAGCAAGAAAGAATTGTATTAAGTGGTGTTTACCTTTTAAAACCTGCAAGAATGTTCTCATGATGGAAATGAAAATGGAATCACAGAAGATGCAGGGCGAGGGAGGCCCATTTAGGGCCGGCCTCAGGGAGGCTCAAGAGGGAGCTGCCATCCTCCTGTACCACCAACCCCCTCCTCCCTCCACTGGGCTGTCAGTGTCTCGGAGAGGGGGCTTCTGGTGACCCTCTGGCTCAGGCCAGCTCCTCCTTCCTCTCCCCTCCCATGGAAGGACACCCCATGACAGGACCCCCTTATGTCATTGAAATCCACGCACTTTATGAGTCGAAGTCATTTGTCTTAATGGGAAATGTTATTATTTCCCATCAAGCACTGAAACCAAGAATCCCTGGGTAGAAATGCAAGGTCACGGCATAATAAACACAGCACAAACACAGCAATGCTGCTGGATTCGGCCTCTGCACTCTGGGAGGCTAGAGAGACTTCAGCGTATGTCACCAGCTCCAAACTCCAGACAATCCAAAGACTAAGAAGAAAAATGGGGGCTAACTCCTTCCCGAGGCTGCTGTCCGGGGCGATTTGAGCTGGGCGCCGAGGCGCTTCCCTGAAAGCCTCCCGCTCTGTGCGGACGGAGGTCCTCAGTGGCGCTAGGACCCACATGGGAGCCCAGTGTCCTGGACCCGTGTGGACATGCTTCCTGCCCTGTGTGGGCTCTGACCAGGAGCCTGGGGGCGTCTGCTGCCTCTGTCTGCCTGGCAGACGCTGCTTGTCTGGGACACCCCAGCTCCACTAGGCCAGCCCACGGCCACCATGGCCGCAGAGGATCGTGGCTCTGAGGGCTTTTCCATAGTGAAAGGTGGGAGGAAGGAAGCTGGGCTGGGTTGCTTTTCCTACTCATTCGTTCATTCCTCATTCATTCATTCACTCCTAACTGCTAATTTCTCCGGGGACGAATGGAGGGCTGCTGGAGTCCTTTTCTTTCCTGCCTTCCACCTCCACACCTGCTGCAGGTGTGGGGTTGGCCATCTGAGTTCCTCCACTGGCTCCTCATGCATAAGAGAAGACTGTGTGGCTACTCTCACGCCAGGCGCTGGAAAGCAGAAACACCGAGGTGCAGCAGTAGGTAATCTTTACTAAAAATGGCAGGAAAGGAAAACAGTGAGAAAAAACGGGGAGACATGGTGAAGGTGCCCACAGTCACCTGGACGTGAGGAATGGGACACGCTGCTGGCAGCTGTGCCCGAGCAGGTGGATTTGGGATCCTCGTGCAGCTCTGGGCTCTGGCGTCGTGACTGGAATGGGGTCCTGGTGGCTTCTCCTCTGAGGGGAAGAGAGGGAGGGCAGCACGGATTCCTCTCCAGCAAGCATTCTCCTTTAGATGCACTCAGACTTCCTGACTCAGTCCCGCTCACGTCGCAATCGAAAAGCACATAGGTGATAATAACAGAGGTTATTTTTTAGTGGAGACTCTTACAGCCAAACAGATGTGGAAGGCAAGAGGTGCATCTGACCTTTGCTTAGAATATGAATTTTCCCTTTCTGGTCTTTGCTTCTCCAGGAATTGTTTCGTTTTGTTTTTATCTAGAGTAAGAAGGATTATATCTAATTAGGCATTGTCATTGCCAAGGAATTAATTGCAATCTCTGAATATTTTGGCTTTTTTGAGCTGTGCGGCAAGTCTTTAATTACGGTCTACTGACTGCCATTTTTGTCAACAATAAATCAGTCCACCTCGCTGTGGCTGCAAACAGTGCCATCTTCGCTCAGCATCTGACACAACCTTGGCCTTCCCCTTGGGTGACCAATGTCTGGAAGTCACCCACTGCCTTCCTGTGGAGGTCAGATCCCTTAATTCACTGAATAATTAGATTTCCATAAAAATCAAAGAGAGCCACCTTGACAAGTGACAGCATTTCTGTGCCATTTACGATCCCCACACACCTTGATCACTTTTTATGGATGGCTCTTTATATTTTAATGAAAGAAAGCCGATTAGCTATAAACTGATTACTAAGGGCATAATCAGGGTCATTTCTTTGCAACAAATCAATCAACAAAATGCTAATTATGGATGGTCTTTTAGACTTGGGTTAATCTATTAGTAATTAAAGTGAAGTGCAAATCCAACCTCAATCTTAATTGTAGCCAAAAGGCACAGACGTCTTTTTGTTGACCCATAAGATGCTGTTATTTAGCTTAATGCCGAAGGAGAACCCATCAATTGTCTGAAACTTCATGGCTCTAATAATACGTTCAGAGGAGGTCTTTGGAGGCATTCATGGGAAACATAACTGGGGTTATGCTTTGGAAAGATGGAGATCTTTTTTTCTGATTCATTTAACTTTAATTTGCATTTTTATCGTGCTTGTAAAAGAAGCTTTTTTTCTAAAGCAGAGTAGTAAATTCCCAGGCCTAAGCCTCATGAAACCTGACTAATTTCTTTCTTTGACAGAGAATGACGGCTGGACTGGGGTGAGGTCAAGATGACACAGTGTCGTTGGGATGACCCAGTCCGGGGGAGAGAGTGGCCGAGAGCGGCTTCACCTGCAGGCTCCTGGGAGCACTGGGCAGGGGTCACGGCGGATGGGCACGGCTGTGTGGCTCTAGGGACCTACAAGTCTCTCCACATGCACACCGTTTGCTTTCTTTACAAAGCTTGATATAATTTTGAATGATAATTTAAAAATGAATGTGTGTGAAGAGTCATATTTTACACAGAGAAGAATTCCTTGCTTGAGGTTCTGTGAGCAGCAGCATGGCGAGGCAGGGGCTCAGGGTACGGTCGGTCTCCCTGATGGCGGGGGTACGCGCATGGGTGAGGAAGGCGAGTGATGGACGCAGAAACCAGCAGGGGCATGGCAGCCAACTTAGGCAACAAGCAGGACTTGCTTGGTGAGGACAATCTGTGGAGAAATGGTTTCTATCCATGGGAAGCGAAGCACCAGCGTGGGTCACAGAGTCAGCATGGGTCACACAGTCAGCACGGATCACACAGCACGGGTCACACGGCCAGCACGGGTCACACGGCCAGCATGGGTCACAAGGTCAGCGTGGATCACACAGCACGGATCACACGGCCAGCACGGATCACACGGTCAATATGGATCACACAGTCAGTACAGATCACAGGGCGTCCACTTGCTGGAAGCCAGGCATGCTGAATGCGGTGTCAGTGTGGGCCTCAGCGAGATGGGCTCACAGGGTGTCCAGTGGGGCCAATTCCTGCAGACACTCCGCTAAAGGAATTGATGTCACCTGACTTGAGTTCATGTGGGTGCCGCAGCCTTTCCCTCCCATGTCTGTATTCCTGACATGACAGGCAGCTCTCAGAAGCGTGTAAGGTGCATATACATGACTGTGCTTACAGCAAAGAAGGGGGTTCTTGACAGACTGAGGGTTTTGTGAGAAATCCTGTGATGATAAACTGCACACATCAAATTAAAAAGGGAATTTATACCCCTGGGCGCTTCTGTTTAAGGTGGGACATTTCTGCTGAAGCATCTTAAGGGAATTGTAATCAGTGCCCCCAGAACGAGGAGGAAAGGCCTCTCTCAGAAAATCCGCTTCACTCGCCCGTGTCTGTTTCCTTGAGTCTAAAGTTCTGGTAATGGATTCTTTTATTTTTTTATTTTTATTTTTTCATTTTTTTTTTCTTTTGAGATGGAGTTTTGCTCTTGTTGCCCAGGCTGGAGTGCAATGGTGCGATCTCGGCTCACTGCAATTTCTGCCTCCCGGGTTCAAGCGATTCTCCTGCCTCAGCTTCTCAAGTAGCTGGGATTACAGGCGACTGCCACCACGCCTGGCTAATTTTTTGTATTTCTGGTTGAAATGGGGTTTTAGCATGTTGGCCAGGTTGGTCTCGAACTCCTGACCTCAGGTGATCCACCCGCCTCGGCCTCCCAAAGTGCTGGGATTACAGGCGTGAGCCACTGTGCCTAGCCAAGTTCTGGTAATGGATTCTAATGGGTGGTTTCCTGAAGGTCGAGTGAGTTGACAGTTATCTGCACAGCACTTAGAATAGTGCCTGAAATGTGGTCACTATAATTGCACTCCATCCATGAAACAAGAACAAGTAACTTTGAAAAAAGCCAATGAAAGATCATGGGAACGCAAACACAGTTGCTGAAATAAAAGCCATCACAGGGCTGCAGAAACCTCTGACCCACTGCCCCTCTGGGCTTCACTGACCCACCCGCCGCCCTGCCAAACGCACGTGGGCTTTGCTGGAATCCCTTCTCTAGATTCAGCCTTTAAGGAGTGAATTGTAGTCAGCAGTCAAAGGCCAACAAAACCCAAACACAGAAGCCCTTCCGCTCTAGCACCATCCCAAACCCTCCAGGCTCGCCTCACGGGAACCTCCACGGGACTTCACTGAAGGCCAACGCCCGCAGCACACTCGGCAGGTGTCACTTCTCCTTGTTCTCGCTCGTTATTGGTGCAGGTTATTAGGACAGGAGCAGCTCCCATGGGGGACGTGTGAGGAGGCTGTGGGATGGGGCTCCAAGCTCCCGTGACGAGGACAGCTTCAGCCGGTTGTGCCACCTGGCGGCCACGCTGCCTTAGAGAGCGGGGCTGGGGAGGACGTGCCCAGTTTCCCTCTTCCTGAGGCTGCCTCGGGTGAGCTCTGCCCACCTCAGCCTGTCTGAGGACCAAGGTTGCCGGGACAGATCCAGGTGGGAGGTGGATTCGTGATTTGTCCTTCGGCTTCCTGAAGTGCCTGGAGGGCACCAGTGCGCCAGCCACAAAGCCGAGAACTGGATTCTTTCTCATCCTTCTGGGGGTCTGCATCTCAGCTTCCTCATCTGCCCAGTGAGGATGGTCACAGACGTGGAGAACGGCTCATCTGAGGACCCCTGAGGATGGGAATGACACGGACTCAGCTGTGCCCTGAGCCCTCCAGTGGTGCTGCTGGCTCACTCCTGGCCCGTGCTGAGGACTGAGGACGTACCCATGGCCAGGAGGCTAGCGGGGGGTTGGGCGAGGAGGGGCCAGCTCTTCCCTGATGCTGAGCTGCAGAACCATTCCCGTCCAGCCTTCGTCTGCCGTCCTCCCCCACGGTGGCTGACCAACTGCCACCCTCTACTGGCCCTGAGGCCTTGGAGATGTCAGCCCCGGTGTGCAGCGCCAACCCACAGACACTGAGGAAGGCCTGGTGCCCCTGTTTAGATCCCAGACCCCACGTGCGGGACACCTGTGGAGAGGCCACCCGAGTCCATCCCACTGGCCTTCACCCTCTCAACTCCCCAGCGTTTCTCATGATGGGGCAGTACTGGTGACCTTCCCAGACAGGGAGAGGGCAGATGGACAGCTGCTGCCTCAGCTTCCCGGCAGGGCGAGGGCGGATGGACGGCCACTGCCCTAACTCCCCAGCATTTCTCATGATGGGGCAGTACTGGTGACCTTCCCAGACAGGGAGAGGGCGGATGGACGGCTGCTGCCCCCTGGGAGAATTGTCCGCAGCCCTGGGAGGTCACAGAGGCAAGCCTGGAAGATGGATGGCCACTGACAAAAGCCAGAACGCTTGTTTCCAACAGGAACGCTTGCAATTTGCATTAATTAGCAAAGCAGTGGTGATTATAGTTATGACCTAGAGAACAAATGGGAGGGCGCATCTGTGTCTACCAGGCTGGAACATGGACGTTAAAGGCACACGGAGGCAGCTTCACGCCCCTGGGGCCGTCGGGAGGCTGAGTTCCCCAGTGCCCGCCTTTCCAGGGTTGCTTCGTGAAGAGGGGCCCAGAGAGAGTGTGTAGGCTGCAGGCTGGGGATGGGACCTGGAGGAGGCTGGCCCAGGGCCAGTGCTGAGGCAGGGGCAGGTGGGGAGCTCGGCTTCTCTGCTCTCCCGGGAATTTCACACAGGCTCAAAGGCAAACAAGGAACAAAGAAATAGCAAGCCCCAGTGTCAGCACACCTGCCTCAGAACACCCCCCTCTCAGGCCTGCATTCTCCCGAGAACTTTCTAAGTAACTTTAATATATAGCATTTATTCTAAACATGCAATTTCCTGCCAGTCCCAAGTGGTTCTCAAGGAGCCATTTCTCCACTTGTGTGGATGTCGCCGCCTCTGAAGGGTGGAGCTGAGGGGAGCACGGGAGGTGCTGTCTCCTCCCCAGGAGTGGCCAAGGACGGCGGCCAAGCTGAGGTCCAGGTGGGATCAGGGCGCTTGAATCTAAGAGTCCAGTCGATGGTTTTTTGCTGTTTGCTTTCCTTTGTGGAACCTCTCCAGGCACGTCCTCCTCAAGGCCATGGTTTCTCTAATTATTCCAATATCTTTTCTTTTAATCTCTTGAGCATATGTAACATTTTGGGGATGCAAGTAAATCGGGCTTGGAGGAAATCTTATAGCTTTAATCGCTTATATTAGAAAAGAAGAAAAATTTAAAATTGGTAATCTGACTTTTCAACATAAGCAGTTAGAAAAGCAACTTAAAGGAGTGGAAAAAAATCAATGATAAAATATGAGCTATAAGTTGATGGTGTAAAAAAACTAATAGAAAAATATAATAAAACAACAATAGAAAAATTTCTGTGACAGTATTAATAAATTGTATAAATGTCTAACAATTAAGACATGGCTGAAGAATAAACATAAGTTCTGGAGAGTTTGATTATCTATTAAATAAATAAATTATAAACCTTCTCCAAAGGGAAACCACAGAGACACAGGATTTTACTTGTGAATTCTGACAAACAAGAAGTCAGGAAAAAATTGCACCTGTTCTACACAACACTTCCCCCAAATGGAAGAGGAAGTAACACTTCCCAGATATTTATTTATTTATTTATTTTTTGAGATGGAGTCTCGCTCTGTCACCCAGGCTGGAGTGCAGTGGTGCTATCTAGGCTCACTGCAACCTCTGCTTCCCGGGTTCAAGCCATTCTCCTGCCTCAGCCTCCCAAGTAGCTGGGACTACAGGTGACCGCCACCACGCCTGGCTAATTTTTGTATTTTTAGTAGAGACGGGGTTTCCCGTGTTGGCCATGATGGTCTTGATCTCCTGACCTAGTGCTCTGCCCTCCTCAGCCTCCCAAAGTGCTGGGATTACAGGCGTGAGCCACCATGCCTGGCCAGTCAGTTCTTTTTATGAGGTTAGCAACACCATGATGCCACACTCAAGAAAGGCATAACGAGAAGAGAAAATGACAAATGTTCTTCGTCCATCGACTGGACTCTTAGATTCAAGTGCCCTGATCTACAAAACATTAGCAAACAGAACCTGGCAGACTACAAAGGCATAATAAAGACTACTTAATGTAGATGATGGATTGATGGGTGCAGCAAACCACCATGGCACGTGTATACCTATGTAACAAACCTGCATATTCTGCACATGTACCCCAGAACTTAAAGTATAATTTAAAAAAAAGATTATAACAATAAAAAACAGACTGGGTCCAAGGGAGGCCCTGTGAGGTGAATTCAACATTCAAAAAGTAATCACTGCCATTTACTTATTAACAGAATACAGGAGAACAGCATAACATGTTATTAATAGATGAAGAATAATAATTTGACAAAATTTAACACTTATTCATGACAAAACTCAGCCAAATAAGATAGAACAAAATTTCCGCCTGATGAAAATCATCTATATATATAGATGTATAGTGTATATAGATAATCATGTATCTATATTATACAAGTAACACCATACCTAATATTGTGACATTAAATGTTTTGTCTTAAGATCAGGAAAAAGTTAAGAATGTTCACTCAAACCTATTTAGCAGTGCACTGGAGGTTCTAGAGAGAGCATCGAGGCAAGAACAATAATTAAAATGCATTTATATAGCAAAAGAAGAAGTAACATTTTCTCTGTTTGCAGGTGACATGATTGTGTATGCAGAAAATTCTAACAAATCTACAGAAAAATTATAAGCATAGTAACAAGGTCAACATGCAAAAGTCATCATATTTGGGTAAAAGAACAATGAACAATTGGAAAGTGAAATAAAAAAATCCATTTACGATAGCAGGAAAAACATATTTAGGAATCAATTGTGTGAAAGCTATCCCAGCTCTTTACACTGAAAGCTAAAAAACTCTGCTGAGTGAAATTAAATAAGAGCTAAAGGTATGGGAATAGATGTATGGCACATGTATGGGTTGGGAGACGAAATATTTGCAAGATAACTCTTCTTTCCAAATTTACTTATCCTGATAGTCTTTTTAAAAATGAAATAGAGGCCAGGGTGCAGTGGCTCACGCCTGTAGTCCCAGCACTTTGGGAGGACAGGGCAGGTAGATCACCTGAGGTCAGGAGTTCGAGACCAGCCTGGCCAACATGGTGAAATCCTGTCTCTACTAAAAATACAAAAATTAGCTGGGTGTGGTGGCGGGTGCCTGAATCCCAGCTACTCAGGAGGCTGAGGCAGGAGAATCACTTGAACCTGGGAGGCGGAGGTTGCAGTGAGCTAACGCCACTGCACTCCAGTCTGGGCAACAAGAGCGAAACTCTGTCTAAAAACAATCCCAAAAACACAAAATAGAAATTGAAAAGCTGGTGTTAAAACATTTATGGTGATGTGAAAGATCTAGAGTAGCCAGTTTTGAAAAAGGAGAACTTTCTCTAACCTGTGTCATTGGGATGTGTAACTATTTTTTTTTTTTTTTTTGAGACGGAGTCTCGCTCTGTCGCTCAGGCTGGAGTGCAGTGGCGCGATCTCGGCTCACTGCAAGCTCCGCCTCCCAGGTTCATGCCATTCTCCTGCCTCAGCCTCCCGAATAGCTGGGACTACAGGCGCCCGCCACCACGCCTGGCTAATTTTTTGGATTTTTTAGTAGAGATGGGGTTTCACAGTGTTAGCATAACTGTATTTTTTTTTTTTTTTTTTTTTTTACCACATTCTTAAAAGTTCTCCTTTTTCACTCCAGGACATAACGCACCTGGAAGTGCTTCCCGTGGATGGTGAGGCAGGGGTACGATTAATCAGGGCAGGATGTTCTGTGTTGTTGGGGGAAAGTAAAAGGACAGCAGGAATCTCAGTGGCACCGATGTTACCTCCCAGGAGTCTCACACCCTGGCGTGGGCTGGGGGCTGCCCTCGGAGCTCTGCAGACAGGTGGTGACTGGGGGATTCAGGCTGCTCCCGGGCCCCCACGCTGCCATCTTAAATATGTTGCTCCGAAGGACAGTCAGCAGAACTGAGGGCTGGAGGTGGAACAGGTGTTCTCAGGTTTGGAATGGGAAGCATTTCCACCTGCGCTCCAGGAGCCAAGACTCAAGTCACATGGCCCCCAGCTGGAGGGAAGGAGCTGGGAAAGGCAGTCTCCCTGTGTCCCAGCAGGGGCAGCTGTGGCAAACACACAGCGTTTCTTCCTCAGGGCTTAATGAACGGTTTTGCATTTACCTGTTTCTTTATTTTAAATTTTTCAGTCAATTGTCTCAGCCATAATATTTCTATAACACCACAAATGTTGTTTCCATACATGTGTGGATCTATTTTTGAGGCTTCTGTTAGGATCTGTTTGTCTCTAAGTTCATACCTCACTGCCTTAATTCCTACAGTTTTAGAATGTCCCTATTGCCGTAATTGTTTGTTAATGTTGATCCTAGGCTGGGCGCGGTGGCTCAACGCCTGTAATCCCAGCACTTTGGGAGGCCGAGGTGGGCAAATCACCTGAGGTCAGGAGTTCAAGACCAGCCTGAACAATATATGGTGAAACCCTGTCTCTACTAAAAAATACAAAAATTAGCCAGGCATGATGGTGCACACTTGTAATCCCAGCTACTTGGGAAGCTGAAGCAGGAGAATCACTTGAACCCGGGAAGTGGAGGTTGCAGTGAGCCAAGATCGCACCACTGCACTGCAGCCTGGGAAACAGAGGAAGACTCTGTCCAAAAAAAAAGAAAAAAGCTCCCTACGCCCCCCCAAAAAAAGCCAGGTACAGTGGCTCATGCCTGTAATCCCAGCACTTTGGGAGGCCAAAGTGGCTGGATCACCTGAGGTCAGGAGTTCGAGACCAGCCTGACCAATATGGTGACACCCCATCTCTACTAAAAATACAAAAATTAGCCGGGCGTGGTGGCAGGCCCCTGTAATCCCAGCTACTTGGGAGGCTGAGGCAGGAGAACTGCTTGAATCCGGGAGGCAGAGGTTGCAGTGAGCTGAGATTGTGCCACTGCACTCTAGCCTGGGTGACAAGAATGACACTCCGTCTCAAGAAAAAAATAACAAAAAAGGAATGTTGATCATAAATGATCCTGCATGTTATAAAAATATTGCCCTATTTGAATACACCTTGAGCCTCAGCTTCCTGATTTGCAAGTGAACATGGAATCTCTGCATGGCTATCTGAGAATTCCGTGATGAAACCAGGCATGGTGTGTGACAAGCTCAGCCACAGTGGTCCTGCAGCAGCTCCACGCTTCCCTGTGCCAGTGGTGAAGGGAGGTGGCAAGGAGGAGCAGGTGGGGCCAGCAGGCAGCCCGGGTTTCTGGAAGTTCCACGCCTGCTTTTTACATCCATCTTAAAGAGGATGGTACAAAAGAAACCGTATTCCTGATGGGAACCATCCCTTAGTGTGAGAGAGGTTAAAGTTGAGAGACAGAAAGAGCTTGGACTGAGGGGTGGGGGATCTTCTGAGATGTGGAGGGTGGCCCCAGGTGAGGACTAACTGCGAGGAGCCAGGGGCTGGGAGGGGCTCCTCACTGGCTGAGAAGATGGTTTTGGGGCTGAGGCAAGGATGCTGGCATGCCTTCACAGAGTACAGCTCAGGAGCTTAGATTCTACTCAGGCCAATGCAGTGGGTCAGGTGAAGGATCCCCCACCCTGGTAGGAAGAGAGGCACAGATTTACACAGAGTCTGTGGTGTGGGCCCAAGTAGCGGGTACTGGAAGGTAGGTGGGGGCGTCTAAGGGAAAACGGTGGACACCCAGTCAGAAGATCCAGCATGAGTTGGTCAAGCTGATGCCCCCAAGGCTGGGAGTCACAACCCCAGACCCACTGCAGAAGGCTGGGCCGGTGGTGAGTGTGGGGCTTGGATGGTGACCTCCTGCCCTGACACTCGTGGCCCAGCTGGAGTGAGGCTTCTGGTGAGCCCCCGAACTGGACCAACGCTGCCATGATGTTGTTTTTCAGAAAGATGGACTGGATGCAGAATAGCCAGGGACACCTGTCCCAGGCCTCATGCCGTGGAGCTGTCACTCCTCACAGAAGGAACTGAGTCATGGCTAACGAGGCTGCAGTCACCATGAAGGGAAAATGCCAGGTCAGCCAACCTGAGGCAGAATTATATACACTTGTATATGTGCACCCACAGATGCACACACGCACACACGCATGCGTGCATGCATACACACACGGACACACACATACACACATAGACATATGCACACACATGCACACACACACATACACACATGGACACATGCAACAGACACACGTGCTCACACACGGACACACGTGCATGCACATATATGCGCATACATATGCATACACACATGCACACACACGTGCATTCACGCACACACACCTACACATATAGAAACATGCACACACACTGACACATGTGCAGAGACAGGTGCACACATACATGGACACACATGCACAGATGCATAACACATGCACACACATGTACGCATGCACACATGCACACACATGCACACACACATGGATGAACACACGTGCACACATGCACCCACAGACACACATGCACACACACATACACACATGGACACATGTGCATATAAGACTGCTGATTTTATGTGTCAGCTTGGCTACACTGTGGTCCCCAGTTGTTTGCACAAACACCAGTTTGGACAGTGCTCTGAAGATGTTGTGTAGATGTGCTTCACAGCCACAACAGCTGACCTTAAGTGGGTGGCCCTCGAGCATGTGGGGGACCTCACCTGGTCAGCTAGTGGCCTTCGGAGCAAAACAGATTTCCTGGAGGAGATGGAATTCTGCCTCGAGACTAACACAGATGCTCTGCCCGAATCTCCAGCCCGCTGGCCTGCCCTACAGATTTCAACCTTGTCAGCCTCCATAACTGCACGAGCCAGTTCCTTAAAATAAATCACACACACACACACACAATCTGCATACATGCCTACACACAATACTCAAGATGGGACCACCAATTTCCAGCCCAGGCAAACCTGCATCTATAGAGAATGTGAGGACGACTTTCTGGGAAGCCTGGGCATATAACACATAGACTCAGCCTCAGGTGCAAACTTCGTATCAATGTGGGTGATTGGGAGAAAATGTGATGCTTGTAAAAGCAGAGAGAATATTTTAAAAGTTAAAACACAGCCGCTTGCTTCTAACAAGGGTTGATGCTGAAGCCACTTCTGCAGGCGCTGGGAGAATTTTCATGCTTGATGAGCTTTGCCAATTCAAGCCAGGAGGCAAGGGGTGCGGGAGGAACACAGAAGGCCCAGAAGCAATGTTTTTTTCACTTTGTTTTCCTGGAGGGAATTAAAATAAAAGCTTAGAATGATTTTTCTTTTTCTAAGAAGAAGAATAGAGAAATGAACTCTCTCGCTTTCTGCTGGAAAATTAGATTGTCCTCAGGATGCAGAAGTCATCTCAGGCAGTTTCCATCAGCAGAGAAAGCTGGAAATTCTTACTTCCAAAGTCTCAGAAGGAGTTCTTTCAATGTTTCTCATGATTTATTTTAACTTTTTCTTGAGAAAATCAGGGAAAGAGTCAAACTACACAAAGTATCAAACTCAGAAAGATGAAAGAAATATTTCTAGTAAGTAATTTAAATGATCGAGGCATCACTAATTAAAAAGCTACATTTCATATGTTTTTCTTCTTCCTTCTACATTAGGCATTAAACATGATTTTCTTAATGTTAGCAAGTCTGTGGGAAAAAGACATTTTTTATACATAGTGGGTAAGAATGTCAACTGGAACAAAATTTTAAAGGCCAATTTAACAAAGTGAATCAAAAGTTAAAAATAATACACTTAAGTAGTGAGCTGTGAGAATCGGCTTTTCCACTTCAGCAGATGTTGAGCCCCCACCCACAGCCCTCCAAGGGTCTGTAACAGTGCGTGATGCCAGGTGTGAGTTAGAGCACGGGTCCCCAACCCCACACATACCGGCCAGTTAGGAACGGGGCCCTGTAGTAGGAGGTGGGTGACGGGCGAGAGAGCATGACCGTCCGAGCTCCACCTTCTGCCAGATCAACAGCAGCATCGGATTCTCGCAGGACCGCGAACCCTATTGTGAACTGCGCAGGAGGATCCAATGCCTGATGATCTGTCCCTGTCTCCCATCACCCCCATACGGGATCCTCTGGTTGAAGGAAAACAAGCTCAGGGCTGCCACTGATTCTACATGATGGTGAGTTGTGTAATTATTCTATCATATATTGCAGTGGAATAATAATGGAAATAAAGTGCCCAGTGAATAAATCATCCTGAAATCGTTCTCCACCCCACTTCCATCCGTGGGAAAATTGTCTTCCAAAAAACCAGTCCCTGGTGCTAAAAAGTTGGGGACCGTTGCATGAGAGAGCCGCAGGTGATAGCAGAAAGTGGCCATCCTCATCAGCAGCAGGGTAACTGAGGCAGCCAAGGAGAGGTCAGGAGACTGAGCCCTACCAGTTAATTCGCTCTGTCACCAGGTCCAAGTGAGGCAGGTTCCAGCTGAAAACCAGGAGGTGCGCCGTGGTCCCATTTTAGCATTTTAAGGTACACAGACATAGAGAAAGCCTGGCACGGCATTGAAGTGTGAACGCTGACTTTCGCTGGGATAACGTTGCAGGTACGTTTGATTCCTTGTTGGCACTTTGTTCAATTTTGTGGGCAGGATTCAGCGCACCTCCTCTGGGATACCAGGGCTCCACACAGCCCTGGGCGGGAGCTCGGAGAGGGACCTGTGTGCTGAGCAGCTGGGGATCAGGGAGGAAGCAACAGGTGTGTGTGTGTGTGTGTGTGTGTGTGTGTGTGTGTGTGTGTGTGTGTGGCGGGGGCGGAGGTCTCAAGGAGGAGGCGGTAAAGATGCCCAGTGCCTAGGCGGCTGGAGAAGGCAGGCAGTGCTGGAGCCGGGAGCCTATGGAACATCCTGGTGGGAATTCTAGCAGAAGTCTCCAGAGAAGGTGATGGTTGGTGAAGAATCGGGAGAGAAAATGATGCAGGGACGGATCATGAAAGGCTTTATCCGTTAAGCTCAGCCTTCCTACCCTATCCGGAAGCCACAGACGCCCCTGAGAAGCTCAGCGTGGAGAAGTGTTGGAAGACTTTCATTCTAGAGCTCCCTCCGTCTCGGGGAGGGGCTGGCAGCTGTGAGAGTCGACAGGAAGAAGGCGTCTCTCTACGTTAGCAGTTGCAATAACCCTTTCTATGACATGATTATTCTACGAGTTTTCAAGTTTGCAAGAGGTTGGACTGGAATAGGAGCCAAATGAAGAGGTGCATTTTTAAAATCCACAGCCCCACGATCCTTCAGACAGCTGGAGCTCTCCCTCACATCGATTTGCAATACATATTTTCAACCTCGCTGACTCACTCCTGTTAATTAACTAAAGCTGTGCCAGTGTCCCAGAACTGGAGCTCATGGGAGACGCGTGTGCTCACACCGATTCAAGGGGAAAGAGAAGATTCAGGGAAGTCAGGTTGAAAACCTCTAGTTCCAAAAACATGATCTTCTTCCTGCAAAATTGTGCATTTCTACAATTATTTTGATGATAGTATGAAGTCTCAGCCATCGCAAACCACTTTATTCTAAGTGGACGGCAGTCCTTCGGACACTCAGGTCCTGGGGACAGGCACAGACACGTTGAACAATGTCCAGGTGACCCCTGAAGGTGGGGCTTCCCTAAGCCCCCATATTCTCTTTATTTGCTCATCATAAAGATTCCACGATAGGGTGCATTGTAAAATACTTAGTACCTAAAAAAACAAAAGTGTCAATGAATTCCACAGTAGACATCTTTGAATGAAAATTCATCTTGCCTACAGCCAACCAGCAGCCCCGGGCATGATGGAGACAGAGATGGCAGCCTCTAGGCGCTGGTGACCTTCTCCCCCTCCCTTCCTGGTGTAGTGTGGGAAAGATGGGTCCTGGATGGGATTTCCAGCCCTGGCCACACACAGAGACACTCTCCTGACTTTTGGTGCAAGCTCCTCCGCTAACTGTTGAAACAGTGCTGCATCATGGGGTGGGTAGGACTCAAGAGTGATGCCTTCTGCCTTCACCCAACACACACTGGGGTGGGTAAGACTCAAGAGTGACGCCCTCTGCCTTCACCCAACACACACACACGTGCACATGGCCGCTCGTCAGGGTTGCTGCAGGTGTGGGGGCCTCCGGGATGGAGACAGGGATACCCACGGGGCGTGCACCTGCCTCTGTGCCTGACGCCCTGGAAGCACTTTCTGTTTTCAAAGCTGTGCTGACAGGGGTGGATCAAAGGTGCTCTAACCTCCACAACAATTCAGAATGGTTATCGCCCTTTCATTCTTACATTGTTGCCCCAAACTTTTCCAAATTGGCAAGCACTCAAGTCAGGCTAGAAATGTCAAAGGCAAAACACCAACAAGTGAGCGGATGGATTTGCTTCAGGCCAAGAGCACCCAGGCCTGGAGATATCACATCACAGCCAGGAGGTTTCCTAAGCAGGAAAACCCTCTGTCACTCAGACAAACACAGGACATGTTTGTCTCTGTGCCCAGTTGGTTTTGGGGTCACAAAGTTCTGTTCCTAGCGAATCACTCATGAGGCAGAGATTGAGGAGTTGGTGAGGGGTGGAAGGGGAAGGGCCCCTGTCCAGTCTTGTCAGCAGGTCCATTAAGGGGAAAGGTCTGTGTCTGGTCTGGCTATAGGTCAACAAGGGAGTCAGAGGTGAGTCTCACAGGAGCTGTGACAGAGAAGACAGATAATCTTCTTGTGGCCAAGAAGGAAGCCAGACTCAGGTTGAAGACTGCCCAAAGGAAGGCATGGTAAACAATCCCCAAGAAAGGGAATCTTGGGTGATGTGAGTCAGCTTTGCATCACATGGACTCTGGAATTTAATTCCTACGGGTTAATAAACCTCCTCTGTGTTGGACACATAAACAATCATATATGTCATATGGGTGAAAGCTACAAGGCATTATGGTAAAAAGGAAAACCTGTGAAACGAGCTTCTAGCCAAACCCCAGGAGTGTTATCCTTTTGTTTTGTTCAGTGACTTACCTGTTTTCTATTGATTTTTTTTTTTTTTGTTTCAGATCAATAGCTTCTTTTGTTAGTTGTATGTTTCTAACTTTACACAGTTTATGACTTTGTCACAAGCTAAAGGCGTCTTGCTGAACAGGTATTTTACATTTTAACATAAACAAATTGATCAGTTTCTAATTTTATGGTTAATGTTTTTATGTGCTTGTGTACTTGTTTGCTTTACGGAATTGTTCTCTACCATGAGGTGGTTTTATGTTATGGTATTCTCAGAATTTTAAGGTTTGCCTTTCACATTTAACCCATCTGGAACTTATTTTTGCATTTAATGTGTGGTACGGATTAAATTTCATTTCATCTTTAAGGATTCTGTTTGCTACATGTTTCTGGTAGATTAAATTTATTGGGTTAAGAAAGTATTATTCTATTTCTTTTTTACAAGTTTTTAAAATAATGGATAAACATTAGATTTTATGAAATACTTTTTTGCATATGTTAATTGTAAGATTTTTCTCCTTTAATAAGTGAATTTGGTGAGTGAAAATTATATATTTTTCTTATGTATTCCACTCTTGCATTCGTTGGATAAAACAAACATAATTTTTAATTGATTACCAGATTATTCTATGAATATTTTTGCATAGAGTTTTAGCATGTGTGTTTTATTTTGTTACCAAAGTTACAGTCAGCTAATTTAAGGATTTGGAGACCAAATTCATTCCTCTTCTAGGCTTTGTAAGAGTTGCTATAAATAGAGGATGGTCTATTCCTGGAAAGTTGACAGAATTCACCTCTAAAACCATCTGGATCTGGTGTTTATAAGTATATACTAAATGTATTGAGTATTTATAGGACTGTCAGAATTTCTACTTTTTCTTAAGTCAGTTTTGATTTTTTGAAATGGTTTATTTTATTTAGGCTTTCAAATATATCTTATAAAGTTGTTCAAAGTTTTTTCCTTCTATCTTTCCAACATCTGCTACATTACCAGCTGGTCTCTCAATTGCCTGATTAATAAAATCCAATAGTTTCTTATCTTCTTTCCCCTTTATCAATCTCACAAGACACTATTTACTTGATTTGTCTTTTCACAACACCTACTTTGTTATATATTTTTCTATGTATTTTTTCTCTAAAGCATTTAGTTGATTTGTTCTCAGCTTTTCTTATACTTAATGCCTTTTTGTTTTCCATATTCTGGTTTTATAGTCTATGCTGTTTTCTTAAAGCTCTTCCTGATTTCACATACCTCGTATGTGATGTATTCACTATCGTTCACTTCCAAGCGTTGTTCATTCTTCTTATAATTCCTTGTTTGAATCATGGGCTATTTGGGAGTGTGGGTTTTAAACATGGGCATTCTTGGCCACTTGCTGGGATTTGCTTTGTGCCTGGCAAGCCGTCTTCTGTTCTCTGTCGTCTGTAGCGTGGTCTGAGCAGATGTGTCCTCCACCTGGGAAGCTCTCATGCTTTCTGCTTTCAGATTTTCCATCTCATTCTCTCTCTGCTGGATGCATTTTAGGAAATTCATTCGGATGCACCTCCTGCTTATTGGTGGTGCCTCTTCACTGCTGCACTTGTCTCCTTTCTCCAGAGAGGGTTGCATGGCTTTTTGGCAGGACCATTACTCTGCTAGTCGGGAGGCCCCGTGTGACCTACGCTGCTCTCCCCACTGCAGGGCCACCCCGGGGCAGCCCCTCCACCTGTGAGTGCCAGCTCCAAGCTGCTTCAGCCCAGACCTTCTGATTCCGCTTCCTTGGCAATTTCCATGACTTCCTGAGTCCTTAAAAACAAGAATGCTCTCTGTGGGATCTAATAACACCTGCCTTCCTAATAGGAAAGTGTCTTGTGTTGATTTTTTTTTTTTTTTTTTTTTGAGACAGAGTCTCCCTCTGTCATCCAGGCTGGAGTGCAGTGTGGCGATCTCGGCTTACTGCAACCTTCGCCTCCTGGGTTCAAGTGATTCTCCTGCCTCAGCCTCCCAAATAGCTGGGATTACAGGCAGGCACCACCATGCCTGGCTAATTTTTGTAGAGACGGGTTTCATCATCAGACCTCAGGTGATCCACCTGCCTTGGCCTCCCAAAGTGCTGGGATTATAGGCGTGAGCCACCTCGCACAGCCCCAAATCATCTTCTAATTGTAATTTCCCTTAGCACCTGGTAATCTTATTCCCTAGAGGGAATGTATTTGATTTTTAGTTTCTTGGGGAAAATGTGAGTTGATTTTGAGGTAAGATATCAGTAAAGCAAGAAAATTCTGGAACAAACATAATTTTTGTTCTTTTTAATTTTTTTTATTATTTTTTTTTAGAGATAGTATCTTGCTCTGTCACCCAGGGTGGAGTGCAGTGGCGTGATCTTGGCTCTCTGCAACCTCTGCCTCCTGGGTTCAAGCAATTCTCCTACCTCAGCCTCCAGAGTAGCTGGGATTACTGGTGCCTGCCACCATACCTGGCTAATTTTTGTATTTTTAGTAGGGATGGGGTTTCCCCATGTTGGCCAGGCTGGTCTTGAACTCCTGACCTCAGGTGATTCTCCTGCCTTGGCCTCCCACAGTGCTGGGATTACAGGTGTGAGACACTGCACCCGGCCTTGTGTTGATACTGCTGCAACGCCAGGGACCCTGGTCGAGAGGGTTCTGCTGCCACCCAACACTGCTGCTCTCCTCCTCCTCAGACACAGAGGTCACCCGAGGCTGCTGGGCACTGTGTCCTGTCCTTGAGTGAACACTGCTGCTGAAGGGCTGCCCAAGAGGGTCTTTAGGAGACTTAAGATTTGATGATAAATCATAGTGATCTGTAAGTGGCATTGACTATCAGCAAAGATGATATTGTAGTTTTGTCCAACTTCTGCTTCTGCATTTATCTTACATATAAATGTGTATTATGTCTTTATACATCAAAAGGAAACAGCTTAGCCAGTGTCTAAATTAACTAAATTCCCAATTAAGAGAATTAAACTTTTATCTGACTTACATGTAATTTTGAGATTATTGATCTTGAAACTGATTCTTGCTGACCGTTCTTTTGGAAAACTTATTACAATGCAGCGATCAGGCTTTTTAATAAGAGCCAAATGATGTCACATGTTAATGATCTCCCCTCTCTCGATTTAGTAACACGTGTCCATACGTCCATATTATTTCCAACAGTCTAGCTCCCATCCTCCAAAGCCATGTCTTTGTTTAGAGCTATGATTGAATTGCATCCTCCAAAACATAAGTGAAAATCCCAGGCCCCAGTGCCTGTGAACGTGACCTTATTTGGCAATAGGGCCTTCGTAGATGTCATCAAGTTAGGATGAGGTCCTGCTGGGTTTGCCGGGGCGGGGGTGGGGTGGGGGGGTGGGGGTCCTAGTCCAATACTGGCATCCTTATAATAAGAGGGCACGTGACACAGACACTGAGAAGAAGGCTCCCTGAAGACAGGGTCAGAGGGTGGAGTGACAGGGTGACGCGTGTCTACGAACCAAGGAAGGCCTGAAACCACCGGAAGCTGGAAGAGGCAGGAAGGATCCTCCCCTAGGGCCTCCAGAAGGAGTGTGGTCCTGCTGACACCTTGGTCTCAGAGCTGTGAGGGCGTCAGCCCCTGTCGTGTTAATCCTCCTGCTCCCACTGTGAAGGTACATTGTTCCTGCAGTCCTAGGACACTCCACAAGTCCAGGCTCTGATGCGCTGCCCCGTACCGCCGTGCTCCCCGAGCAAAGCTGAGCGCCGGCTCCAGGAGGCCCAGCAGGTCCAGCGCATCCCTGGGAAGTGAGCTGGTCAGGATCGAGTGGGCCCGGCAGGCGTCTGTCAGTGGAACCTGCCCGTGGCGTAGGTGCTGCCGCTTGTTCATAGAAGGGCCCTGCCGGACGTTCTAGCGCAGAGGCAAGAGTTTTTTCTGCACACACTTTCCTCGCGTGTAGTTCCCCCTTTCTGTCTGGCAGGGCTTCGAGCTGCACTGAGCTGCTCTGCGGCCCACAATAAGCCCAGGTTCCAGCCTGCCTGGCCAGAAGAGGTTTTCAGACCCCGTCGTGACAGACACAAAATTCTGCAGGCTCTGGACTGAGACACACGAGCTCGAACCTGGCCTCCTCAGGTTCTCTGTTCTTCTCAGCAGCCAGATGGCCTCGGGCACGTGGCTTCCTCCTAGCTGGCCTTCCACTTCTTCAGCAGCAAGATAGAGACAGGCACGTCAGAATCTCCCACTTGTCTGTAAAGGATTAAGTAGAAAAATGCCCATAGTGTGATGAAGTGTCTAGGTGTGAGCCGCAATGGATAGACGACCATTTTTATTAGATGTGGATGGGTTGCACAAACACAGCTAAGTTTAGAGCTTATTATGAATCCAGTGTGGATGGGAAAATCATGACGATGATGACAAAAATTCCACCCCTCCTGGGGCCGCGTGGGTGCATGCGTGGGGTGCGGGAAGGACTGGCCCCAGCCCAGCAGGCTCCGTCTTCCTGGTGCTGCTCCCGGCTCTGCTTCAGGGACATTTGCAGGCTGGCCACTGTTAAGGGCTGAACATGGGTGTCCCCCCAACATTTGTTTGTGGAAATCCTCACCTCCGTGGCATTATGAGATGCCGTTGCCACCCTCAGGGATGGTGTGAGGGTCCTTATGAAAGGGCCTGGAGAGACCCTCCCCACTCCCCTTAGGATGACACAGTGAAGAGGCACCGTCTGGGGACCGAAGCCCTCACCAGACACCGAGTCTCCCAGCACCTTGATCTTGGACTTCCAGCCTCCAGAACACTGAATAATAAATGTCTGTGTCTTCGGCCACACAGTGCATGGCATTTTTGTGTTAGCAGCTTGAATGGACTAAGACAGTCGTGTCAGTCAAGTGCCAACAGCCAAGACCCCAGAGGCAGCTGCCGAGGGAGCTGTGTGGGGGCTTCGGGAAGGGAGTGTGGGGACTCTCAGGCATCTGGGGCTGGGGATGGGGATGAAGGGGCTTTGGTCCTCTGCTCCCTGCAGTGCCCATCTCCGTTGTTGCTGTATTTTGGGTAGAGCTTGCACTGAGCTGGCCTTGGCCTGGATCGATGCTTTAGGAGAAAATGTGAAGTTCCAGAATTAGGTGTGTCAGAAGCTGGAGGCAGGTGGACTGCAGAAAAGAACCCACTGACAATTAGGGCGTCCCGAACAGAGCAGGGGGCCCTGCCAGGCAGCAGGGATCTGATTCCAGGGAACTTCCAGGAAGCCCATTTATCAGAGTCTAGAGAGGGAATTTCTCCATCTTGAGCTGGAAGATCTCCGGAGGGAGGTCCTTTCCAAATGCTGAGCCCCCTGGGGGGGTCCAGGATTCCAGGTTTCTCAACGGGAGCTGAACACAGTGAGTGGAGTTGCCCAGGCTTGGATGAAAACCAGCCTTGCTCCTCCTCCCTTCTTTCCCCCCATCATCTTGCTTCCACACGTCCAACTCACAAGAAAATTAAAAAAAAAAACAAAAACCAAAATGGTTATTCTTTCAGACTGGAATCTCCGGAGGATTTAACACACTCTCAAACATGCAACACATATTTACGATACCTTTTTGATATTTCTTTTCAGAACCTGTGACATACTCCTTGGAGTATCTCCAGGATGAGAATTCGTGATCCGCTTGGAATGGGTTTAGATCTTGGAATGAGCTGTCATCCCAGCCCAGCCAGGTAGCTCAGGAAGGTAAGCTGTGTGTAGACTGTCACTGTTGGACGGATGGCCTTTATTTTCCAGCCCAGCCGTTGAAAGATGATGCTAGCACAGAACTCCAGATATTCTTGGAGCAGCATCAGCATTGGCATGAAAAGCCCCACGGCCCACAAAACTCCTTGGGAGGCAGCCATGCTTTTCTCCAATCCTGTTTAGTGCGTCAGTTAAGTGACAGTGCCTGGACTTTACAGCCACGTCTTGTGCCTTTCTTGACCTATCTGTCCTGAAATAATCAGCCTTCTTGTAACCTGAATCCTGCCGTCATGGGCCCTAAATATTGTATTTTTACAGCTGCAAGGCCTTCCGCCAAGGAACCTGCTGCCAACTTGCCTGACACTGGCGTCCTGACATGACACCACTGCTCGTTCCCCACGGGCACAGGACTGGCCATCTCCTCCAAGCCTGAGCAGCCTGTACAGCATCCCAAGCTCTGGGTGCACCTGGGGCAGCCGTGGCAGGAACGCCATGGGATCTGCTGAGCCCTATGAGGCTGCAGTGGGACCGAGTGGGCACCATGGTCCATGCAGAACAGCTTCTCCCTTGAAAAAGAAACACAGGCTATTGGCTCAGCTGTAAAAGGCAAACACAGGCCATTGGCTCAGCTGTAAAAGGAGATCACAGGCGTCTGCTTGGATGGGGAGTTGGTGCCAGCTTTCCTACTACATGAAAATTCAATCCCAACTGCTACCCAGACCCACTCTGTCTGCACCACAGCAGTGGTGACTGAGGGCACGCCTGTCATGCCTATCCTGCAGAGGAGTTTGCTGCAGCGAGACAGCCCCTTTCTCCCTCCATGACAGAGTTTAGAAGCCTCCTCCTCTTGCTGCCACTGTGGGAATTTAGGTGAGCAGCTGTAGTTGCCGGGGAGTCCTGAGCACAACACTTAACGCTGCCCCTGCAGTTTCATGGGCCATTAACAATTTGCTAATATTGTTTTAGCTTGCAAATTAGCGCAGCTCCGTGGGTAAGGAAAGGCTCCGTGGCTGTCATCAATCAGATGGAAATTCTTCATGCATGAGATGAAAAATGATTTCTAGCCTTTGAGGCTCAGACAGCAATTACTGTAACCAAAAAAAATTGGTGGTGGGGAGCTGGGGGGGAAGAGTGCTCCTTGAAAGTCTATCAGCAATTCTGTGAACTTTATTTCCTGATGCACGAGAGTGAAACTATGAGGATTTCAAGCCATGGGAACTTGATTTTCTTAGTTACTAATAAAGTGACAATTTAAAGGAGCCCTCTCCAACTGACCTGCTCCTAGAAGGCAGGGGAGAGAGGACATCTATGTGGCGAGAAGGATGACAAAGCCGTGAGGACCTGGTGACCGTCTCTGCTGAGCTCCCAACTGGTGACGCTCACTGGGAGGGTGCCACAGATGGCTCTGCCGAAAGTGCAGACAAACCTTGGCCTTGTTTGTTGGAAACCATGTTTCTTATCCCCCATCCCTCCCACCTTGAAGCACCAACATTTTTTCCTTTTAAATATTGATACGAGACTGGGCTGGGCATGGTGGTTCATGCCTGTAGTTCTAATGCTCTGGAAATCTGAGGCAGGAGAATCACTTGAAGTCAGGAGTTCTAGACCAGCCTGGGCAGTATAGTGAGAACCCCCTCTCTACAAAAAAACATTTCAAAAATTAGCTGGGTGTGGTAGTATCTACTGTGGTCCCAGCTGCTTGGGAGGCTGAGGCAGGAGGATCACTTGAGCCCAGGAGGTCAAGGCTGCAGTGAGCCATGAACGCGCCTCTGCACTCCAGCCTGGGCAACAGAGTGAGACCCTGTCTCTTAAAAGTGAGACTGTTATGAAATATGTTCTTCACAATTATGTGCCATTTCTGTTTGGAAGGTGGTTCAGAGAGAGGGTTACGAGCCAGGCGATCTAGGGTTGAGTCCTGCTGCCAACACTTGAGCGCGTTGCTGTGATTATTAGACATCCCGTAATGAATAGAATGTAATCCAGCCAGGCTCCAGGGGCTTCAGGAGGCCAGTGTGAGTTGCAGCTATGGCTGCGCATCCTGGCCCCAGCAGGATTCAGGGTACCAAGATGCTTCTTGTGTGTTTGACGGGGCTGACAAGCACTAGCTTGCTTGGTGGCCTCAGCCACCTGTACAACAGACCCCACCATTATCACTCCTTGTTATGGGCTGATTGTGTCCCCCCAAATTCACAGGGTAGAGCCTTATCCTCCAGTGACTCTCAGAACGTCACTGTATTTGGAGACAGGGACTTTACGGAGGTGATTGTTACAGTGAGGCCGTGATGATGGTCCTAATCCAATACGATCAGAATCCCTATAAGAAGAGGAGATTAGGAAACCCAGAGTCCAGCAGGCCTGCTCCCATGCAGCAGAAAGACCAACGGGGTATGCCGCCCACCAGCTGAGGAGAGAGGCCTCTGGAGGAATCAGCCTTGCCCACATCTGGATCTTGAACTTCCAGCCTCCAGGACCCCGAGGAGGTAACGTCTGCAGTGCATGCCACCCACCTGTGGTGCTTTGTAACGCAGCCTGAGCAGCACGATGCACTCCACTTTACAAAGGAGGATGCAGAGAAACCCAAAGCATCTTAGCAGGCCAACGGCCCCCGGGGCGGCAGGGCTCAGGTGCAAGCTGGGGCAGTGAGAACACAGAGCCGGCCCAGGGAGCAACCTCACGGGCTCCTTTCCCAAAGGAATATTCCTGTAGGTTTTTGAAGCCAGGATGGGTGTATTTGATAAAGCACTGGGGCAGGTAGGTGCCACCAGGCCGGGATCCCATTCTCCTGCAATCTGGCGGGGAGAGGCAGGGTCTGAGCTTCCTTCCAGCACCCATCTACACCCGCATCCCGGGTCCCGCTGTTTCTCCACAGGAGCTTGTGGCTCCTTCCTTCCGGGTGCAGAAACAGGCAGGCCTGGCTCTCCAACTTACGGCCTTCGGTAATTCCTCACTCATTCACAGCAAACGGTCATTGCGGAGCTTCTGGTTTTGAGGGATATTCTTGCAAATGCGCCTTGTGGATGGGGGAGTCTCTCCCACCCCCGGGGGCTCTCAGCACGTCTCAGCAGGGGGTGCTTGGAAGAGGAGATGCCAGCTTAAAACCAACCTGCAACTGAATTTTGGTCAATTCTGACCCACGGCTCTCGAGGGCAGTCCTGCCAGCTGCACCCCCTGGGTGGGTTGTGGACCCCCCATGCCCGGCTGGCACTGGTCTCGAAGGCAGTCCTGCCAGCTGCACCCCCTGGGTGGGTCGTGGACCCCCCATGCCCGGCTGGCACTGGTCTCGAAGGCAGTTCTGCCAGCTGCACCCCCTGGGTGGGTCGTGGACCCCCCACGCCCGGCTGGCACTGGGGCTTCCCGTTGTTTCATCCTGGCCAAGTTCCCGGACAAATAATCGCTTACTGTGACTTCACGTTGTCTTTGTTTTGTTCCTTTAAGGTTGAATCCTTTTTCTTGGTTATTTTCTGATTTTTCCCTTCTCCTGTGATTTGCCTGTTTATACATTTGGCCCATTTGTTTTCTCAGTCGCGGTGTGTGTTGACTTTAAGGAAATTTCATGTTTTATGGATGTGAATTTTTTGGCATATGGAATGCAAAAGTTTTTTACAGCTTGCAATTTATGTATTTGTCTTCTTTGCACTGCCTTAACACTTTTACACACTCAATTCTTTCTTTTTTATGGTCTGGATTAAAACTTTTAAAATAAAAAAGGACTTTCCTTATAAAAACAATGAAATATACTCTATGTTTTATTTTGGTTCTTTTTTATGTCAAGTTATTAACCTTTGGGAATTTAATTTGTATTAAGGAGAAATTATTTTTCCCCAAATGCTTAACTGGTTGGCTGGTGCCACTTAATGAATAATCCATTTTTAAGACTACGTTTCAAAATAATGCCCTTTTAATTTTGACAAGGCAAGTCCTATCTTATTCGTTATTTATTTGGGAAAAAAAAAAAAAAAAGCAGTAGCTGCTCTCGGGTCAGCCAAGACATTGGTGACCAGGGTCTGCATTCAGAGCCTTCTGTCCCATGGGGAAGTAAAGAGGCCCCTCGGGAGTTCGGGGCTCACATGGGCCCACGGCATTCTGTGCCACCCACATGCCCGATGGGTCTCTTCTAGTTTTACATTCATATTAAATATACATAATGCAAAACATATAATATATATGCAATATATACGGTTGACCCTTGAACAGTACATGGTTTAAAGTTCATGAGTCACTTATATGTGGATTTTCTACCACCTCTGCCACCCCTGAGACAGCAAGACCCGCCCCCGCCCTCCTCCTCCTCAGCTCACTCGACGTGAAGATGAGGACGGGGACCTTGGTTATGATCCACGTCCAGTTAATAAACAGTAAAGGCATCTTCTCTTCCTCACCATGTTCTTAATACAATTTTCACTTACTTTATTGTATGAATACAGCATATAACACAAAGCATGCATTAATTGGCTGTTACTGGTAAGGCTTCTGTTGAGCGTAGGTGATGAGTAGTTAAGGTTTTGGGGGGGTCAAAGTTACATGGGGATTTTCGACTGTGCAGGGGAAGAAGGGGTCCTTGTCTCTAACCCTGACATCGTTCAAGGGTCAACTGTATAATACATAGAATTTTATTCAATAATTATATAAGCATTTATAATATCTGTTAGATATATAGTATCTATAGGAATACAATATATGACATCACATACTTGAAAATATTGTATATTAGATATATAAATATTATATAAAATATATAACACGTATAAAATAAATACAACTATTCTGCATTTATAATTATATAAATAACATATGTGAATATTTATACTAATTATATATATTCCTGCAAAATGAGTGAAAATTAGTGTCTGACTCAAAGGATGCCTGTGAAGGTTAAAAGCAACATCTCAAGAGGAGCTGAGACCTGGCGTGGTGGAGGCAGCGATAAACTCGACGCGTTGCGGGTTTATGATCCTGAGTCACCGGCCTGGAAAGAAGAGTGAGGTGAGAACATGGAGGGACACTGGAGATGCTCCAGGGCGTCTGGGAAGCTGAGACGCAGAGGAAATGCAAAGACCAAGAAGGGCCAGGGCAGAGGGTGGGCGAGGGCTTCCCAGCAGGAGAAGTTCCAGGGGCAAGAGAGGACAGGGCTGGGTCCAGACGTTGGGGACATTTAGCAAGGCTGGAGGGACAGCAGTGGCAGTGGGGGGGGGGGCAGGAACAGGTGAGCTGAGACATTAGTGCCACCTGCCAGTCTTATATTGTCAATAATAAAGATTATAGTTAGAAGTAGCCAAACCTATGTAAAACTAACAGTGGCTAAAACTGAGCATTGATTCAAGACTGATGGATGAATGAATTGTGCTTGAAAAACAAATTAGATATGTATAATTTAATACCCTAAAATTGAACTTTATTGGTACAATTGCTCTAAAAATCCCTAAAGGCAAAAACTATCACATGGCTGAAAGAGCTACTAGCCATATCTTTTTGAAAAATAAACATGTGAAAAGTGTGATCCAGATGAAAATATGTCAATTTAATGGTAATGGAAACAAAAATATTGGGAATATTGCTTTATCTGCCCATGTATTTAAATTTGATTCAATAATTGAATTGGATTAATAGAATATAAAAAATTTCTGGCCAGGTGCAGTGGCTCACACCTGTAATCCCAGCACTTTGGGAAGCTGAGGTGGGTGGATTGCTTGAGGTCAGGAGTTTGAGATCAGCCTGGCCAACATGGTGAAACCCTGTCTTTAGTAAAAATACAAAAATTAGCTGGGTGTGGTGGTGCATGCCTGTAATCCTTGCTACTCGGCAAGCTGAGGCAGGAGAATTGCTTGAACCTGGGAGGCAGAGTTTGCAGCAAGCCAAGATCATGCCACTGTGCTCCACCCTGGGCAAGAGAGTGAGACTCCAAAAAAAAGTATATATATTAAATATATTTAAAAACATATTTTACATATAAACAATATATATATAAAATGTATACATAATTTCAACTCAATGGATGCTCATCAGATTTGGTGTGATTCTGATTAAAATGTTTGCATCAAAACATCTTTCATGGTGAAATGGCCGATTCCAGGGCTGTGATGGGGAAGGTGCACTGCTGTGCCAGGGAGTGAGAAACTGCCCCCCAAATGGCGGAGAACTGTCCTGAGGACACAGGAGCCCCTGGCCAAATCCAGGACCACTTAAACATCAAAATAATTGAGGACAGAAACGAATTATAGATCACTGAGCAACTGATCCATGAATGGGCTTGGTGGCTACTAGGAAGGCTCTATCGTAGAGTAGCTGCTGACTGAGGAATACGGCATTTTGCAATCATCACAGAAGTAACTGGCTTCAGTAAGAATGGGGATGTATGCTGTCAATGGATGCCAAATTTAGAGGGAGGATTTTTTACTTTATTATTTTTAACTTTTTATTTTAAAACAATTTCAGGCTTACAAGAAAGTTGGAAAGCTTTGTCAAAGAATTCCCGCTCATGTGCCCTAAATGATAATAGCTTACATACACATCAATTCTTTTTGGTGGAAGCTAGCTCGATTCTGCACCTGTTTAACTTTTTGTCCACAATGTTTAGCATCCAATCAAAAATTACAAGACTTAGTACATAAAAAGTATACAACTGAATAACCGAAAATCAAGAGGAAGGAATGAAACAGTAGAAATTGGTGACTTTGATATTGGAGTTATTAGGCAGGGAGTTGAACTACCAATAATATGTGCAGAAACTAGAGAGGAAGGTGGAGATGAGCATCAGAGACCAGGTCTTAGCCGAAGGTAAAATGGAAATGCTACATATACAGAACAAGGGATTAGTGAGCTGAAAGCTAGGCATGAGAAAATATCCTTATCTAAACAAAGGAGAAAATGTGAAAAACATTGGAAGAGTGCTGGAGACATACAGGGAGTGGTGAATGTGTAATGTGTATGTGGATAGAATCCCAGAAGGAGAGGAGGCAGAGAATGGAGCAGAGGCAGCATGTGAGAAATGATCCCCGGGAATTTTCCAAAGGGATGAAAGAGTTAAACTAAAGATTCAAAAATCTCTCTGATACCTAAGCAAGATAAATACAAAGAAACCCACAGCTAAGTACATTAGAGTCCAACTGGAAAACTAGAATGGGTTTAAAAATATCAGACAAAGTAGACTTTGAGGCAACAAAAATATATATTAGAAATAAAAAAACTTGCCTGTAATCCCAGCACTTTGGGAGGCTGAGGTGGGCGGATCATGAGGTCAAGAGATTGAGACCATCCTGGCTAACATGGTGAAACCCCATGTCTACTAAAAATACAAAAAAAAAAAAAAAAATTAGCTGGGTGTGGTGGCAGGTGCCTGTAGTCCCAGCTACTCAGGAGGCTGAGGCAGGAGAATAGTGTGAACCCGGGAGGTGGAGTTTTCTGTGAGCCGAGATCAGGCTACTGCACTCCAGCCTGGGTGACATAGCAATACTCTGTCTCAAACAAACAAACAAACCAACCAACCAACCAACCAACCAACCAAAAAAAAAAAACAGAAATAAAAAATTCCATAATGATAAAAAGGCCAAATCAATGGGGTGTATGACAGCTACCCATTTGTAAACATTTACTAATTTATAAATTGTTCAAGAGAAATGGGCAGATCTACTATCATATATATAGATTTTCATGCTACTCTCTCTGTAACTATTGGAAAGAGAAAAAATCAGAGAGGATACTGAAGAGCTGAACCACATAATTAATACATGTCACCTAATAGAGATATGGAGACATTATACCAACGAATGCAGACTACGAATTTCTGTTCTGTTCTCATGGGGTACCTGTGCCTCATCATGAAGCAAGTCTCAACAAGGTCAAAGGACAGAAGTCAGAACGCATCCTCTGACCCCAGGGTAATTACAGGGGAAATCAGCAGCAGAAAATTATAAAACCTCCGCAGAGCTTGGAAAATATGCAGTGCTCTATTATACAGCTCTTGGGTCACAGGGGAATTCACAAAGGAAGCGACAAAGTAGTTCTAGTATTTTAAATGGTGGTGAAAATTCAACCTATGCCTCTACTTCATGCCAACCTGTTGAGAGGTATGAGGATGCTTCCCAAAAATGTTCCCCTCCCCTCTCCCCTCATCCCCTCCCACAAACTTCCACTCCCAGGAGGTGGAGAAGCAGCTCTGCAGTGGATCAGCTGGGTCAGGCCCTGCCCAGTGACCCCAGGACTCTCCCGTCTCCGTCTCTCTTTGTCTCTCTCTGCCCCTCTCTGTGTCTCTCTCTGCCTCACCATGCCCACTCCTGTCATGGTTTTCGGTGACTGGCACATGTGGCTGCCCTCTTCACTGTGTATGTTCTATTTTAGGGAGAACTGTTTTAAGAACTATCTTCTTTTCTGCATATTAAACTGGAAGCAGGGGTTGCTGATTCTCTCTCCAAGTGACCACTGTGGTCCACTCACTTGGATGAGCCCCTGATGCCCACAGCCTGGTCTAAGGCTCTGTCCCGTCTCCTCTGGGGCACTAGGGAAGCCTCTTGTGAACCCCGACTCCACGCCGCATGCCCACTCTCCGCTGATGCTCGTAAACACACATGGGATGGTGCTGCGAGCCTCAGTGGCCTCTCCGTATTCTTGGGATGAAACACACATGCCTTCCTATGACCTTCAAAGCCCCTGGGACCCAACCCAGCCTTCCCTCGCAGCCTCCCTCCCCTCTTGCCCTTCCCAGGAGGGAGCCACAGCACCTCCTCTCCTGGCTCAGGGCAGATCCAGCTCTTCCACGCCCGCTGTTGCCACCATCTCTCCCATCCCGAGGACCACAGCCTGCCCTGGGTGGTCTGACGTCCCTCGGGAGAGATGCCTTCCCTGACACCCCCACCCTTTACCCCGGGGTTGTGGGGGCTCCTGCTTCAAGTTCCCAGAGTGTTTTAAATGTTCCACTTGAGAACCTTCCATTTGGTTTGGAGAATTCCTGGGCCTGGTTCTTCAGATATTGCTTCTGCTTGATTCTTTGCCTCCCCTCCTTCTATGGCTCTGCTGGCATGCAAGGTGCTCCCCATGCTCCTACACTCTTTCCGGTGTTTTCCAAATGTCTCCTCCTTTGTCTCAAGATGTACCTTCTCATGCTTTGCCTTACCATTCAAAAGGATGGCAGTGAGGCTCAAGTATGTAAATGACATAAACTGCAAAGGACACTGCCTGGCAGAAAAAAAATTATAATGTTTCCTCAGCAGCCAGTGTTCCCAGCACAGCCCTCACTGGGTTCGGTCTCCCTGAAAGCCCCGTCGTTTTAAGTCCACTCTCTGTTTGATTGCGTCTCCCCTAGTCACACTGTGGCTGTGCATAGATTTGGAACTCATCGCCTCTGAACGGGCTCGTAGACCAGACAGGGTTAGAGGTACATGACAGCTTGGAATTCAGCCCAAAACCTCACCAACTGTGTGCCCTTGAGCAAGACAGCCAGGCTCAGCTTCGATTTTCTCATCAGTAAAGTAGAAGGAACTGGGGAGTCTCCCTCCGGGGGGGCTGTGAGGATTCAGTGAGTTGAAACCTGTAAGGTTTCCCAGAGAGCACGTGGCGTGAGAGGACCGCAACGCGAGAAGTAGCTGCTGCTATGATGATTGACCACACACTGGGGTGAGCTGGTAGCACCCAGAACAGGACGCTGTATGAGAATGCCCAGCACAGTAGCTCAGGCACGGGGCAGGCTCCTGTATTATCCATACAAATTAGATTATCACAGCTATTTTTATTTGTAAAATGGCATGTCATTTTTATTCTATGTAATGTATCTTCTTTCTTAATAAAAACAAGTCAGGCTGTGGCTGTCCTACCCAGACCCAGCACACAGGTGGGGCTGTGACTCTCCTACCCGGACCCAGCACACAGGTGGTGGGGCTGTGACTCTCCTACCCCAGCTCACAGATGGGGCTGTGACTCTCCTACCTGGACCCAGCACACAGGTGGGGCTGTGACTCTCATACCTGGACCCAGCACACAGGTGGGGCTGTGACGCTTATATACTTGGGTCCACCCATAGCCTGAGAGAAAACTATGATGAAATTGATACTGAAGACCCAGGCCCCTTGAATGAAGACCCTCCTACCCCCATCCCCACCCCAAGACCCGGAATCCAAAACCAGGCTTCTCTGTGGTGGCCTGGAAGCCACACACACCCTGAGGCGCCTGTTCAGAAGATGTCTCTTTTAGGGTATTTACAATCAATGTATATCCACATTCAGAAGGCAAACACTGTTAGCTTCCTTAAATCATCTTTTTTGAGACATAATTAGTGCATTCTTATTTTAGAACAATTGAAACATTTATACAAATAGAAGGAACAGGCTGCCAGCCTCTGTGGTTGCACCCTGGGATAAACCATCACTAAATGTTGCATCAGTGAGTTCCACCCGTTTATTTGTCACTCACATACTTTACATCTTTGAGGGCATAAGATACATGAAAATTTCCATTCTTACTCTTAAAATTAATAAACATTTTAGGCCGCTTTTTTTTTTTTTTTTAACTCCATGCGTTTCTTCATCTGACCTCCAACATACTGGATGGACACATCCTGCCCTGATCAAGGACAGCCCTGGGAGCTCGGCTCACACAAGCACAGCAGCAGGGCCTGGCTCAGCTGTCTGTCATCCCAGCTCAGCACTCACCATCCCCGGCTTTCAACGCCAACTCCACCACTGGCCCACTGACCGCGCCCCCGCTGAGAGCTGTGATCTTTGCGGCCCCTTTCCACACCCTGAAGGTTCTGTGTGTGTCTTTGAAGAGGGGAATGCAGGGGAGCGGTGAGCCGCGGTCTCAGGAAGCATGGTGCGTCTCTGCCCGCTCTCTGCCGGGCTGTGCTTACTGCTCTGGGCTCTCTTCCTCCCTGTGAGGACCAGCCAAGGCCAGGCCTCTGGGGCAGAGCTGGGTTCTCACAGTCAGCCCCGACCAACATGCCCGCTGTGATGAGCAGCACCGCGCAGCCACCCCGAGACTGTGAGCCAGACAAACGGCCCCTCCGTACCCATCTGTGCTGGGTTGCTTTGTCGCCTGGAGGGGGTTCCCAGCTGCAGCCATGCTCCGATACTGTGACCACGGGCAAGCAGCGGGGCCATCCTGTGTCTCAGTGTTCTCATCTGTAAGGTGGGGATAACAATGGTGTCCAGAGGAATGTGAACCATCTAAAGGGGAAGGAACACTGCCTGGCAGACATAATTCGTGTGACATGAACACTCGCTGCTGTCACTACTGCAGCGCTCACCACGGTCCCTCCACCCAAGTCCCTTCATTCTTAATTCTCCACCTTTTCCAGCTTGAATTCAGCAGTTTCTCCTTGGACTTAGGATTTTTGCCCAAAGAACCCAGCTTTGGATGAATCTCACCACCTGCCTTTGCGCACCTGACCTCATGCCACTGACACCTCCAGAGAAAATCGCAGGGTCTGGAGGCTGGGGTCATGGTGAAGTTGCCATGGCCGACCTCAGACAAGGACCCCCATGCTCTGGAACCCCCATGCTCTGGAACCCCCGCTGTCCTCCTGGCTGGCGGGCTGTCCACGCTGCGCATACAGTGTTACCCCTCCCTCAGCGCTGGCCCTTCCCTGCCCCACCCTGCCCGTTTTCTGACTTACCGCTCCACCTGGTGTTCCACAGAGAGGCTGGCTGCTGTCATCTAGGAGCTTTTTAAACGCTTTCTGCTACCAAATCTGCAAACCTCCCCACATCTACACCATCTCTCTCTTCCTCCTGTTATAACACAGGGAGGTCCCACCTCTATCCAGGCTCTGAATCCTGGATTCCAGCCATGTTAAGTCTTAAAGGTTTCACCTGCTTGCTTATCTTCCTTCTTTTTCTTATTTTTAGCACATGCCTCTCTGCGAAATAACTTCCATTAGCTTAGAAACGTGAGCTAGAACTGTCTGTACTCAAACAAATGAATAGGACATTTACATCTCTTAAACCAACAACACATCCCTACTGTTAGAATTCCCTTTATTTGCTGCTGTTTGAAGCCAAAATCTCACCCATACACCATGACTCCATTTGTCATCAGCCTTTACATTTTTCTGAAATTTTAATATTTTTGGTCCGGGTTATACACATATAGGGTTTTGAAAGTCAAATAACTCTATGAGGCTTATAATGAAAAATTCCAGTCTCTACTCAGTCTCATCTTACCCTCTCCTGATTCCACTTCTCAGGGCCGTGGTTCTCAACTCTTAAAGAGTTTTGTTCTTTCTTATTCAAAGTTACTCTATTGTGTAAGGCAATGCCAGAGGCTATGGTAGATGAACTCTGACATCCCAGGGTCTCAGCAACACCAAGTCAAGTTGAGCAACACCGTGCTCCTGACCAATGGTCTGCTCTGCTCCAGCCGGTGACTCAGGGCCTCAGGCCCTCGCATCCCACAACCTCCCCATCTCCGACCTGCAGTGCCTGAGGACTCTGAGCCCACCTGCCTGAAGGCAGCCAGAGAGAGAGTCTGAAGGGGGCGCCCGTGCTACGGTGGGTAGCTAGTTAGGTATGAGCAGGGCAGGAGGGGGCTGCCCCTCACCACACACCAGGAGTGTCAGGCAGCCATGCGGTGTCGGTCAGGCGGTTTTTAAAGGTTTCTCTAAAATGGTCTCAGCTGGCACCAGGGTAAGGCGGTCTCCTACTAGATAGAAAACACCTGAAACTCGTGATCAGCAGCTTCCTGATGAGATCTCAGGTGTGGGGAGAAGGAATGCAGGTGCCTGGAAATATGCCAGCATATAAACCCCAAGTCAAGAGGTCGAGCTGGGCACTGGGTCGCTCAAGTCACCCACCCGGCCCTCTTCCAAGTGTGCTTTGTTCCTGCTCTAAAGCTTTTCTTTGTTTTTTTGAGACAAAGTCTTGCTCTGTCACCCAGGCTGGAGTGCAGTGGCGCCATCTCGCCTCACTGCAAGCTCTGCCTCCCGGATTCACACCATTCTCCTGCCTCAGCCTCCCAGGTAGCTGGGACTACAGGCACCCGCCACCACGCCCGGCTAATTTTTTTGTGTTTGTAGTAGAGACGGCAGTTCACCGTGTTAGCCAGGATGGTCTCGATCTCCTGACCTCGTGATCCGCCCGCCTCGGCCTCCCAAAGTGCTGGGATTACAGGCGTGAGCCACCACGCCCAGATCTAAAGCTTTTTAATAAACATTCACTCCTGCTCTAAACCTTGCCTCAGTCTCTCCTTCTGCCTGATGCCCCTTGTTCGAATCCTTTCTTCTGAGGAGGCAAGAAATGAGGTTGCTGCAGACTCAACACGGCTTCATCTCACCGGTAACGTGTGGAGATTTTCTTGCCAGGCCTGGAGATCGCAGCCTCATTTCTACGACAGTCCACAACCCCTCAGCGAAGTGGCCACACTCAACCGCCAGGAACACTCGGACATTACCTGGAGGAGGGGGAAGGAGGGGGAGGGAAGCGCCGCAGATACTGTGGTCCCACTGGAGGGGGATGGCCGCTGGCCAGTCCTTCCCACCCCCGGGGAGGTCCAACGTCATCGCTGTCACCTGAATGGAGCCCAGGGGCACCCACAGAAACAGAAGCTTGGAACACTATCCATGTGCAATGCAAGAATAATTGTTACATTCTAAATGATTGAAAAAGACCCTGGACTTTTAATATGTGACTTCAAAATACAATCCAGGCTCGTTTTGCTCGCAGAACCTCGTGTGTGTTGAAGACGGGGGCATGCTGACACTCAGGCCGTCAGCACCCGAGGATTCACACTGCACCTCAGGAAGAGGCGGCTTGGTTTGAGCCACCTTTCTTCAAGGCTTGGGAGGAACAGAAATTCCTCACGCTTTATGCTTCAGGAAGCTTCTGACATTCCGAGGACACCAACTGCTGCTACCTAGAGCCTCCCCACGTGCATCCCCCGTGGTCAACAAAGACTGGCGACCCCAGGCCCGGGAAGGAGCCTGCAGGAATGACGGCACAGTGCGTCCCATGCCCTGTGCTCTGCAGGAGAGGGCCCCAGACACACCGCTGGGGCTTGGTGGACAGTGGGGCTCCCACTCAAATTCAAAGACCAAATTTCCTCTACAACATCAAAGACATGGCTCAGTCGAGTGTTGACAAATCCACTTTAATTTCCAATAATTTCCTGGAGATGACAAACGGTGAAGAAGCGGGCAGAATGTTCTAGCTCCTAAGAAGACCTGGGTGGGAATTCCTGCGCCTGGGTTTGTCACGGGACAACCTCCGGTGGGACAGACCTTGCTGGGCCTCAGTTTCCCCATGTGAAAAGTGAAACGCTCACATTGGGGATGTCCTGGGGGCCCTCTGGCGGTCCCACTCATGGGGTGCAAGCTCTCCGTCGATGCTCCCTGCCCTGACCACCAGGCCATGCATGGCCACAACTGGTAGTCCCACGTAGACACAGCAACCTGAGTTAGGGCCTCTGCAGTTGGCCCGTGCCGCAGTGAGGTTATCACACTTCCCTTTATTTATACTCATAATGCAGTCCATCAATCAAAGACAGAATCGTCCGTTTCTGTTTCTTCCCATTAAAAGGGGGCATTTCTCAGCTGCGTGACAAAATGGGTTAGGAGCTCCATTTCACACTTCAGTTTCTGGAGCAGGTTCATTTAGGAGCATCCCCACTGCGAAATGAAGCAGGAGGAGGGAGCGGCCTTTATTTATTTTGACTATCTTTTAAAATGAAAACACCGTGACTCCCCCAGGGAGGTCTGGGTCCTGGGAGGAGGATTCATTTTATTTTCCTGGGGGGAGCTGTTTCTTCATGTGGGTCCCAATCTCATGTTGCCTCATGACTAATATTTTCTGTTGCATTTATGAGATCACATAGAAAAAAAGATAAAAACATGAATCACGTTATGAATTTCCAGGTTGTGAATATTTTACAGTTGAATTCATCAAAAATTTAGTTCAGAGGCTGCTGACTTGGCCATATGCAATGCTAACCTGTGGCGCGGAATCTTAATTCGTGAGAAGGAGGGAAGAGGTTGTTTCTCGAGTTGGGGGGCAGTGGGAATCGGCTCGAACTGCGATCTCCTTTTTCTCGGCATTATTCACAGGAGGCTTATGGCCAGCACAGAACTCCAGGAAACTCCATTTAGAGCAACATCTGAGTCTCTGCAGAAAACACGCTGCTCTGGACAAAGCTTGTTAACTGAGGAAAGAAACACGAGTCTCTGGGACTCCGATGGGACTCTGCTGGGATGCACGGGTGCTGCCCGTCCCCGGGGCGGAGGCTCTGCCAGGTGGCCTTCCCTTGGCGGATCTGCCCCACTGCCTCCTTCAGCCCCATGCAGGCCTGTTCTGGGCTCCTCCAGGCCCAAGCCGGGGAAGCCAAACTCCTGCAGGTGCTGGTCCCAAGCTCGGGGGCCCCATGCAGAGCCTGTGTGTAGAGGTGGCCGTCGGCCTCCCTCGCCTGCACAGGTGTAGATGACCCCTCCTGCCTCCAGCCCTCCTGGACCTGATTCTAACGTGTCTCTACCTCCCCAACCCGAACACACCCTCGTGGTAGACACAGCAAAACCTTCCTCCCAGCAGCAAACCTGTTTCCAGAGAAAACTTCTCTTTCCTTCTTCTCTGCTTGGATATCGTGTTGTCTACACTTTTCCTAAAGCAATTATCCCAGTCTGCATGCATTTAAGTCACATGATGTATTATATGGTGTGGTGTTTGTAGAGTGGTGTGTGGTGTGTGTGTGTGTGTGTGTGGTGTGTGGTGGGGGTGTGTGAAGTGTGTATCTGTGTGTGTGGTGTAGTGTATATGGTGTGTGGTGTGTGTGTAGAGTGTAGTGTGTGGGTATGTGTGTGTATGGTGTAGCATATGTGGTGTGTGGAATGTGGATGTGTGTGTGGTATAGTGTATGCAGTGTGTGTGGTATAGTGTATGCAGTGTGTGGAGTGTGGTGTGGAGTGTGGAGTGTGTGCCTCTGTGTGTGTGTGTGTGTGTGTGTGTGGTGTAGTATATATGGTGTGTGGTGTTTGGAATGTGTGTCTGTGTGTGTGTTGTAGTATATGTGGTGTGTGTGTAGAGGTGTTAGTATATATGGTGTGTGGTGTGTGTGTAGAGTGTGGTGTGTGGAGTGTGTGTGTGTGTGGAGTGTGTGTGTGGTGTGTGTGTGTGAAGTGTGTATCTGTGTGTGTGGTGTAGTGTATATGGTGTGTGGTGTGTGTGTAGAGTGTGATGTGTGGAGTGTGTTCTGTGTGTGTGTATCGTGTAGTATATATGGTGTGTGGTGTTTGGAGTGGGTGTCTGTGTGTGTGTGTATGTTGTAGTATATGAGTATGGTGTGTGGAGTGGGTGTCTGTGTGTGTGTATGTTGTAGCATATGTTGTGTGGTGTGTGGAGTGCGTGTGTCTGTGTGTGTGTTCAGTGTGCTGTGACGTCTGTGTCTGTGAGTTTCCAGAAGTCACATGACGTGCGATCTCACAGCGAATTAATGTGGAAGCAGGGATGAGCCTCCAGAAGCCGTCTATGAATCCGGGCATCTGAGAGATTTGCAGTTATAAGAAGGGGTGCCTCGCTTATCACTAAATGTTTTTTGCTTTGGAAAATATAGTAATTGTCCATTAAAATATGCAATGGGTGTATGACTGCCGCTTTGAAAGGAATTAATAAAAATGTTTTTAAACTTCCTGTGTTAGCTTTGAATACACTGGGTATTAACAGACACAACCCACATCACAAAACTCTCTGGTGCTGTGAACAACCTTTAGGCGTATAAAGGTGCCCCTAGACCAAAACCTTTCAGAACAGCTGCGCCAAACAATGTCTTGGAGTTGTAGGTGCTTTGAGCGCCAAGCAGATGGAGTCAGCTGCATATTTGATTCTGGGACTTGACTCCTCTCCCTGAGGGACACCCATCTGGCCTGTGCGGGGGAAATGCACGAGTTTTCACCGACGGGCCGCCCTCTGATGAGCGAATATCCCCGGTCCAGTTGCTCTGCGGCTGACGAGCATTGGTTGTGGGCAGGCCGCACACCTTGAGCTGTTTCTGGGTACCTGTGTGTGTGTGTTTCTCTAGATCACGTGCCTAAGAATGAATCTGAGGGCCGTGCACCTATGTGACACAACTCAATTATGCCAAAATCTTTTCCACAGTGGCCATATCCACTTCTCTTCCCATCCACAGGGCGTCAGAATCTCCGTCACTCCAGGTCTCAGCCAATGCTCAACTTCTGAGGCCAGAAGAGCTCTGACTCCTGCTTTGTGTCCCTTCCAATAACTCACCCTGGAGGAAGGTGGCGCCACATTCTGAGGACACGGCAGGACGACGGCGATGTCACAGGGGAGGAGCTGAGGCCTCGCGTCCACAGCTGGCATCACTGTGCTGTCCCCGGGCACAAGCTGGCCCATGCTGGAGTGAGTTGCACAGAGGCACGGGGGGTGTGGAGTGCTTGCTTCAGCTTTGGGTGAGCCAAAGCCCAGGGCCCCGTCAGGAGGAGAGAAGCCGTCCAGGGGGTATGCAGCAGGCAATTGAGCTTTTGGCTAGTGTCCTCTGCAAGCACTGTCCCGGGGCTGCCATGAGCTCCACCCCTTGGGCTTCCCTCCCTGTTCATCCCTCTCCCTTCCCCTCCGTACTCCTGGCACCCAGGGGACCTCCCAGTCGTGGCTTAGAGCTTGGCTGTGGCTTTGGTTTACATTATGGTTCCTGTTATTGCTATGCATTTGAAGGAGGATGGGGGCCCCACTCAGGTCTGGTCTTGCCCCCTGCAGATGTGCCCTGCCTCAACCTCACCATGGCTGCGTTCCTTTCACTGGGAGTATGGAACGAAGTTTGCCAAGGATGACCAGTTACTTTGCTTTCTTCATCTATTGAAATGTATGTATGTATGTATGTATGCATGTATTTATTTATTTATTTTGGGACAGAGTTTCGCTCTTGTTGCCCAGGCTGCAGTGCAACGGCGCGATCTCGGCTCACTGCAACCTCTGCCTCCCAGATTCAAGCAATTCTCCTGCCTCAGCCTCCCGAGTAGCTGAGATTACAGGCACCAGCCATTACGCCTGGCCGATTTTTGTATTTTTAGTAGAGACGGGGTTTCACCACGTTGGCCAGGCTGGTCTCAACTCCTGACCTCAGGTGATCTGCCCGCCTCGGCCTCCCAAAGTGCTGGGATTACAGGTGTGAGCCGCTGCGCCCGGCCTTGAAACTCATTTTTAATCAGACCACAGCTTATTAAAAATATAAAGAAAGTGTGAGACTTCAGGGATGGACTTCAAGGAAACTGTCTCCATTTCAGCTGCAGAGGCTTTTACTCCAACACTGAATATTCTGGGTGAATTTCTCCTGTGTTTCCTCAGCCATAAATGCTTACATAAATCAGCCACATCGTTCCATTTTCTGCTTTGCTCAAAGAATTACAAAGAAGGTACTCTTGAATTTGAGGGATAGTTGAGCTGATAAATGTCAAAATATATGCCTGGAATTGCACAAAATGAGAATTTCCAGCAGTGGCTGATTCAGGCCACATCGCCCCAAACTGAGGAACCAGAAGGGCATTGCTATTTGCCCACATAAATTTGAGGACACAGTCATCTTAGACCCTGACAACCAGCAAGTGAGAGTACCACATTCCATTCATGTCTCAGGTTGTTAAATATTTTAAAGAGTTAACAGATTCGATGAAGTGAGCATATGCATTGCCAGACAACTGCTGCCAGGATGTGTCAGCTGAAGAATTTGACCATAGCCCCCAGGCAGGGTGAGGTTACTCAGGGGCTGACCTCACAACAACGCAATGTCAAGATGGGGGTCGCCTGGCCCCCTGGTGCTCACTGCTGACTGTAGGATGTTTGTCATCGTGGCCACGGTGATGGGGACACGGGCGTATACGTTTGCCATGACCCTTCCAATTGGACACTTTTGATGGTACATTATTTATACATCAGTAAAGTGAATTAAAATGTTCGTGATGCTATTTGGTGACGCGAACATTGAATATCATGTTGCAACATGATTTTTAAGCTATGTAATATTTTCCTGTCAATTCCTGGATGGTGACATGGTGATCGTGCACACGACAGGATAAAGCCCGGCACCGGTGTGCCTGAGCGGGCATCCCGAGGAGTTGCTCAGGAAGCACACAGAGGCTGAGACCTGCGCCAGGGCCAGGTGAGTTCATGAAGCTTCTGTCCCTGCCCCCTGCAGAGGGCACTGAGATGGGTCCCACAAACAGGTCACCTTTGTGGCTTCCTTCCTGGGCGTGGCAGGGGCTGCAGCAGCCGTGGGAGCTCCGTCTGGGTCCCATAAGGAAACCGCATGGGTGACCCTCTCGGCCTGGAAGGAGCTGCTCGGGGCACCTGTTACTTTCCTTTGGTCCCTGCAGCACCGAAGCACTTTAAAGAAAAAGTGACATGAATCCCGGATTATTTCGGGCAGAGTCTGTGGGATTGGCATCTCCCTGTGGTCCTTCCTTCTACGTTTCGATATTTAGTTAACAGTTCCATCTGGTTTTTACATTTCATAAAATAAAATCTCTCTATGTGATGTGAATATAATTCTGCTTTGATCAATTCGTTCTTTTCTTTGCTTTTTCTAGTTGTTCAAAAAAGCAAAACCAGCCAGTGACGACAGAGTCTCCCCGTGGCCTTACCTCTCCTCCTCACCCCAGCTTCCAGGGAAACGAGGTCACACTCCCTGCTGTGGCATGAATGTGGCCCCTCCAAAATTCAGGTGTTGAAACAGCACCCAGTGTGATGGGGTGAAGATGTGGGGCCTGTGAGGGTGATTAGGCTCTGAAGCCGCCTCTCTCTGATGGAATTGAGGCCCTCAGGACAGCAGCTCTAGCAGGTGTGGCTGGTAGCTCCTTGCCTACTGCCCTGCAGAGGACACACTGCATGATGCACCTTGGAAGCAGAGAGGGCAGCCCTCACCAGATGCAGAGGCTGCCTGTGCCTCAGTCTTGGACTTCCAGCCTGCAGAGCTGTGGGAGCTGCATTCATGATGCAATCACAGCAGCAAGCAGACCCAGACACTCCCCTCTGTAGGATAGGAGGGGGACAGAGGGGGCTGCATCATGGCCACAGTCAGGGAGCAGCCGAGCGCTAGACCCCCACATCACACACAGGGGGCTAGTTCCAGCCTCCTTCATTTTGAGTCCAAATCGTCCTAAGTGCTCAGGAAGGTCGGGGTTGGCAGCGCTGGAACTCGCCCATCTCTGTGACTGTGGTGCCCCCGCACCTGCATTCACCACGGTGCTGGCTGTGCTGGGGGTTCTTTTGACCTCCTCATGGTTTCTGCTTTGATTTTTTTGAATTAAAAATGTTCCTTTCCATCTTTTTCTTTCTTGCATCCTTGCTGTACAATGGGTTTTCAATCTTTGGCCGTAAGTGCTATACCTTGAGTTAGAATTCCGTGTTTATCTAGAAAGAATATGTCCTATTTTTTAATTCTTCTAGTGGTTACTCTTCATTAAAATAGCTGACCTGCACCTGTGCGCCTGAATGACCAACGCAAATGCAATGCTGGCCTGCTCCACTGCCTTCCTGTGCTGTATGGATCTGTTCTCATGCTGCTAATAAAGACATACTCAAGACTGGGTAATTTATAAAGGAAAGGGGTTGAATTGACTCACAGTTCAGCATGGCTGGGGAGGCCTCAGGAAACTTACAATCATGGCAGAAGGGGAAGCAAACACTTCTTCACAAGGTGGCAGGAGAGAGAAGAATGAGAGCTGAGTGAAGGGGAAAGTCCCTTATAAAACCAGCAGATCTCGTGAGAACTTACTCACCATTATGAAATCACCCCCATGATTCAATTACCTCCCACATGGTGCCTCACTTGGGGATTTTGAGAACTACAATTCAAGATGAGATTTGGGGCTTTAGGACTTCCCTGGCCGTGGCTGCTTCCCTCCAGCCTCTGTGTCTGTGTTTGCATGACTTCTCCCTGCATCTCTCCATATCTTCTTCTTGTGGGACACCAGTCAGTAGATTCACAGCCCACCCCAAATCCAGGATGACCTCATTTTGAGATCCTTAACTAATTCCATCTGCAAAGACCCCATTTCCAAACAAGGTCCCCTTCACAGGCACTGGGGGTTGAGCTGGACATATCTTTGCTTTCTTCTGCCACCATTTAATTATACACATATTTGGCTAAGTCCAACTGGGAGCTGGAGAAGTTAGAGTTTCAGGGGTCCCTTCAGAGGGTGAGTGGGTGTTGGCAAGAGGACCAACTCAAAGCAAGAAAAAATAGAAAACAGCTTTCTTGTGGGAAGATCAGTTCTGGAATCTGGAGCACATGGGGAGGAAAGATGCATTTTTCAGGACTCTCTGTGCCTCCTGAGTCATGCGGGATGGAATCACCTCTTCTTTACCTCCCAGGATAACTCTGCGACCCGCATTTGATGAGCAAATTGGGCTTCTTCCAGCAAATTGGTGCTGGCCAGGTGAGCCACAGTGCTGGCCTGGGCTGCTCCTGAGAGATGGGGCCTGCGGTCCTGGTTTGGCTGCTGCTGCTTCCTCCCAATTCCCTCTGAAGTACGATGGTAGTTTCCGCAACTCCCCCTCCGAGATCCAACACATGGGAAACATTCTAAGTGCCAGGCACTTGGTTAAGGAGCACAGAATTGCACCTGAACAGCTGTGGTGCCCTGGTTAAGTGGAATTCAGGGACGTCTGCTTGAACAAGAGTCATGGGGCCACTGTTCATCTGTGTGGTGGAGAGACATGATGGGGAGGGGGGTGGGCCTGCATCCCCTGGGTGGGAATCAATACGCTCCGTGTGAATTAACCATCACCAGCCCTCGTTTGTCTCTGCCCGGAGGAGACATGCTGGCACCCATATAAAAGTAATTCCAATTTCCACACTGGCTTCTGCCTCCTAGCTTTACAGGGGTTGATCCTGTAATCTTAATTTAGTGTCTCAAATGCTCATGCCTTCCGTTCATGCCGGGCCTGGCCAGGGAGGGTCACTCTGGCACGTGGGCAGGTGTATTTTTGTGGGTCATTCTGAGTGAACATAGACAAGAATGGCGATAACCACTCTTCACACTGCCTGGGCTGTTTTTCGTGGTGTGAGGACCCATGTGTCTTGGCCGGTGTTTCCTGAGTGCATCAGGCGCAGGTCCTGAGATCACCCCCATGGACACGACTCACAGCCGAGCAAGGAGTGACGCCCTCGTGAGCCCCTGCTTCTTCTGGGTAGAGTGTGCAGGGCACCATGGAGGGAGGGCTGGGCGGCGTCCATGGGCAAACCCTGGCTAGGGAGGCCTCCCTCGGGGGCACCGCTGAAAGCCATGCCTCTCTCAGTGTCTGGCAGAGTGCAGACAGAGTGAGATGGGGCTCCGGGTGGCCTCGAGTGCAGTGCCGGAGGTGGGGCTGCATGAGGACAGTGAGGCAGAGATCACCCCCAATGGAAGAGAGTGTGGGGTCAGGAGGACCCCAGCTTCATATCTGATGGGCTGAGTTGAGGGAGCCTGGGGCCCCTTTCAGAGGAGAGGGTGACAGAGGAAAAATGGGTCTAGGCCAGGGAGCAGCATGGGCTGGCTTGGACATGCTGAGTGACGTGAACGGCTATGGCTGGGTGTGGATGCTGAAACTTTTTCTCTGAAGGCATTTGTGGATTCAAAGACAGTGGCTGAGGAACTGTGAATCTGAGCATAAAGTAGCAAGGACCCTATAACTCAAATAATCTCATTTATTATATTAATTTAAAGTATGTTAAAGATATATTTAATATACAATATAATATATTAATACAAAATTGCAGTATAAAATAAATGTTTAATATAAAATAAACATATTACATATATTAATTTAAAATAATCTTATCATATTAATTAATTATAATAATTTAATATTTAAATAACAGTATTTGAAGCAAAATTATTCACAGTGTATTTTGCAGCATAGCTAGAAATACAACAGGAGACCACGCAGGACGTAAAGATGCCGAGCGGAACTGCAGCTCTGAGGCTTTCTCAGGGTTCTGAAATAGAAAGATGTCCTGTGAAGATAATGACTGAGCGATGTGTATATAATTCCCAGGCTAATATAGAAACATAATAAGGAGAATGGCTACAAAGTCAATTAGAGACGTCATATAGAATACTAAAAATATACAGTTTACTCACAATCAAGCAGAACAAAGAACTCACTGAATTAGTATTTAACAAACTTCAAAATGAGAGACTTAAACCCATCATAGCAATAATTATATCAAATCTAAACAGACTAAGTGCTCAAACTGAAAGGTAAATATTATGAGACTGAATCAAAACAAAACAGGAACACTCTTCCTGGAAGAAGCAGATTTAGCTGCAAGGACGTGGGGAGGAGGAAGGTCGGAGGGTGAGACGGCCCGGGAGCTCTTCTGAGCGTGCGAGGGCTGGCGCGGATGTGCTGGCATCAGACAGTGTGGAACTGAAGAGGACGAGTGTTATGAGACACCGAAAAAGGGAATTTTATCAAGACAAATTTGTTAAAGAGGCACAATATTTTAAACATATATTAACCTAACAGCAGAGATTGTCCTTAGATTACCTAAAGCAAAATGGACAGATATACAGAGAAACAAGCAGCCACGGTCAGCCACCTGTATCACCGATCTAGTAATTCATTGGTAGAATAGCCAAAAAATCTTTAAGCTTATCGAATATGAAAAGTACTGTCAACCAACTTGGATTACTTAATATTCAAAGAGCATTACAACCCACAACTACAGAGTATGCATTCTTTTCAAATGCACATGACGTTTTCTTTAAGATGGATTATAAAAATGGTCTCTATATATTAAATGATTAAAATTATACAGAATAGGTTCTCTAATCATAACGGCTTTAAAGTAGAAATAAGTAGCAATGAGACACTTAAATAATCCACAATTTTTTGCAAATTAAACAACATACTTCTAAATATTCCATGCATGAAAGAAGACATTACAAAGGGAATGAGATGGTATTTTGAATTGAATCAGAATGAAAACCTAATGTATTAGAATTGTGGTAGGCAGTTAAAATAGAATTTAGGGGGAAATTTATAGCTTTATATATGTATACATTTAAAAAACGGATATAAATAAACCATGATCCCACCTTAAGAAGCTAGTAAGAGAAAGGTGGATTTACTAAAGTGAGTAAAAAAAAAAAATAATAATCAGAACTCAGCTCAGATCAGAAAGTAATAAAATAGAAAACAGAAAATAATCCACTGAAGACAAAGGTGGTTCTTTCAAAAGATTAATAATATTAATAAACCTCTAACAACACTGATCAAGAAAAATAAAAGAAGAAAAACACAAATCACCACTATCAGGAATGAATATTACATAAATTGGAAGTCTAGCAAGGGAAAATTACCAATTCTTTTATGTAAACAATCTCAACAATTTGATGGAAAAACAAATTCCTTGAAAAATAAGAAGTAACCAGTCAGACACAGGAAGAAATAGAAAATCTAAGTAAACTTAAGTCTATTACAGAAATTGAATTCATACTCAAAAACATTCCCAACAAGAAAACTCCATATTCAGATGGCTTTACCAGACAATTCTTTCAAACATTTAAGAAAGAATGAACCCTAATCTTTAAAAAATTCTTTTTTTTTTTTTTTTTTTTTTTTGAGACAGTCTTGCTCTGTCCCCCAGGCTGGAGTGCAGTGGCATGATCTTGGCTCACGGCAACCTCTACCTCCCGGGTTCACACCATTCTCCTGCCTCAGCCTTCCACATAGCTGGGACTACAGGCACCCACCACCACGCCCAGCTAATTTTTGTATTTTTAGTAGAGGAGGCATTTTACCATGTTGGTCAAGCTGGTCTGGAACTCTTGATCTTAAATGATCCACCCACCTTGGCCTCCCCAAGTGCTGGGATTACAGGCATGAGCCACTGCGCCCGGCCAACAAATTATCTTATAAGAAGGGCGGGATGGACTCAAACACCATGGAAGAGATTATGAAGAGGGTAGTTGCAGACCAGTATCATTCCTGCACAAAGATTCAGAAAGACTTAATGAAATGTTTCTATTTAAATCAAGGTAATGCACATCAAGAGGATAAAAGAGGAAAAAACAAACGTAATTATCTTAATAGATGTGGCACAAGCGCATGCTCAATTCAGCACCTCTTCATAGCAAAACCCTCGCCAAAATAGGAGTCAACGTGGAAAATCTGATGAAGGACATTTATGAAAAACCTACAGATAACACCTTAATTGATGTTAAAATATTGAACGTTTCTTCCTGAGGAACAGGAAGCAGGCCAAGACGTCCACTCCTTCCACTTCTATCAAAATTGTACTAGAGATTCTTGCCAGTAAATTAGGAAAAACAAAGAAATAAAAACAATACGAATTGGAAAAGATGAAATCCAAGCGTTTTTAGCTGCAGAGTCAGTATGACTGTGCACATAGAAAAAATCTCTTGGACATGAGTCAGTATGACTGTGCACATAGAAAATCTCTTAGATGTGAATCAGTATGACTGTGCACATAGAAAATCTCTTAGATGTGAATCAGTATGACTGTGCACATAGAAAATCTCTTAGACGTGAGTCAGCATGACTGTGCACACAGAAAAAATTATCTTAGATGTGAGTCAGCATGACTGTGCACACAGAAAATCTCTTAGACGTGAGTCAGCATGACTGTGCACATAGAAAATCTCTTAGACGTGAGTCAGCATGACTGTGCACATAGAAAATCTCTTAGATGTGAGTCAGCATGACTGTGCACATAGAAAATCTCTTAGAAGTGATGAATTACACTAGCGAGGTGGCACAGGTCCACCTCTGTCTCGTGACTTAGCAATTTCACTCCCAGGTATTTATCTGGGGGTAGGGGGGCTGCATGTCACCATAAGCACCTTTATAAGAATGTTTATAGCTCTGTTACCCATAATCACCCCAAACTGAAAATAACCAAAAAGTCTAAAAACAGAGCAGAAGGGGTGTGAAGAGACAGGGGAGCTTCCTGGAGGGACAGAGATGGTTTGTGCCTTGCTCTGGGTGCTGGGACACTACACAATTGCTAAAGTTTATCAAACGGAACATTTAAGGTCTTTGTATTTTTGTATGTTTGTGATATATTCAAACAAAACACTACAGCAATTTGCGACATTAATAGAATAAGCTAGGAAAAAATGATAATCTTAGGCACAAAATTCTTTTGAAAAACATCAATATACTTTTTTTTTTTTTTTAAGATGGAGTCTTGCTCTGTCGCCCAGGCTAGAGTGCAGTGGCACGATCTCGGCTCACTGCAACCTCCACCTCCCAGGTTCGAGCGATTTTCCTGCCTCAACCTCCTGAGTAACTGGGATTACAGGTGCCCACCACTGCATCCAGCTACTTTTTGTATTTTTAGTAGAGATGGGGTTTCACCATGTTGGCCAGGATGGTCTCGAACTCCTGACCTCATGATCCACCCGCCTCAGCCTCCCAAAGTGCTGGGATTACAGGTGTGAGCCACTGCGCTTGGTCCAATATTCATTCTTGATAAAATATTTGACAAACTGGGAAGAGAGTGGAGGTTCCTTAATCTGATGATACCACGCAGCTGATGACATGATGGTGAGACAGGGATGCTCCCGTCTTCCCTCAATTTTCATATTGAACTGCAGGTTTTAGGCAGATCATTAAGGGGAGGGGAATGACTCAAGCATGAGGATCAGAATATAAAAAATCAAAGTTATTTGGGTACAACAGAATTGATTAGGTAACACTTCAAAAAGGTCACAGAATAATTATGAGAATTAGTAAGTTGCATGTATCTTGGTTCCTGGAACAAGGTAAATATCATGTCTGTTTTTTATATAAAAATCAACAATTAAAAATGGAATTTTAAAAACTGTTCTATAAATAGTATCAAAAATAAATAAACCTATGAAAAGTGTGGGTGACCTCTGAGCAGAAAGCATCATCGAGAGAAAGGAAAGGCAGCCCAAGGGACCTCGAGCTCCACACTGCAGGGGTCAGGCTGGACCCACACGTCAGGGTCAGGCTGGACCCACAGGGCAGGATCAGGCTGGACCCACAGGGCAGGGTCAGGCTGGACCCACATGGCAGGGTCAGGCTGGACCCACAGGGCAGGGGTCAGGCTGGACCCACACGGCAGACGTGAGGCTGGACCCACACGGCAGGGTCAGGCTGGACCCACAGGGCAGGGGTCAGGCTGGACCCACACGGCAGACGTGAGGCTGGACCCACACGGCAGGGTCAGGCTGGACCCACAGGGCAGAGGTCAGGCTGGACCCACACAGCAGGCGTGAGGCTGGATGCACACTGGAGGGGTCTGACTGAACTTCCATCTGAGGCTGTGAGGGGCAGAGGAGAGGCCATGAGGCTCAGTTGAGGACACATCCTGGGGGCTCTGACACAGCTCCTGGCCTTGACAGTGGGAGAGAAGCGAGGGTGGAGGAAGGATTTGCAGAGCTGACAGCACTTGTTCCTTTATTCCCCAAACGTGAGCCTGGTTTTCTCAGAACCGCCTTCCCCACTCCCCTCCTAACTCAGGACCCTCCCGGCTTATCCTCATGGCCACCTGCTTTTTGTCTCTGCAGCATTTCATGCAAACTAAAGTTATTTTACTTAGTTTGTTTACATGGAACCATTTCGGTTTGTGTGAAATGTACAGAGACCATAGAAGCAGGTGGCCATGAACAGACACTGGGAAGCTGGGGGACCCTGCATGAGGAGAGGGGTGGAGGGCGTTTCTCCTGCTGAGACGGAAGCCGGAGAAACCGGGTCAGGAGACGCTCTTTCTGACAGAGGGGCCCGGTGCTGGGCCAGGCTCTGAGTCAAGACCATGAGCAAGATGGGCGTGGCCCTGTTCCCCCAGACTGTGCACGGAAGGCGACCAGTACAGCAGGGGCTTTCAGGGATGTATTTAATTACATGTGAGGTACAAGGAGAGTGCCAGTCCAGAGCCCCACTGCTTCCTGGAACGGAGTGGTCAGAGGAATCCTGCGTAAACTGGAGCTGGAGGGAGTGAGAGTTAACAGGAGAAGGAGGGCGGGAAGGAGGGGCTGCCTAGGAAGCGTGCACAGAGCCTGAGCCCTGAGCCCTGAGCTGGGCAACAGTGGGGCAGGGTTAGGGAACGAGGACAGGAGGACAGCCAGCCCTCCAGGACAGGAAGGCATACTAGAAGGGATGCAGAGGAAGCAGAGCGGGGCAGGGGGGACATTGCAGGTGGGGTCATAATTTTGGACCCAATGGCAGTGGAAAGCAGCTGAGGTCTGGTAAGCAAGAGTGTGACCCAGTGAGATTCGTGGTTTAGAGACAGTGCTTTCAGAACCAGGAGAAACAGGGGTGGCCACTCGGACCAGAGTGACCGCCCAGAGATGGAGGCTTCATAGACTGGAGAAATGTTTTCTACTCGAAATCACCGCACTTGAAGATTGGTTGGAGCGGAGCTGGAGGAAAAGGAAAGGCTGATTGAAAGTGTCTGAGGAGTGATATTGAGAGGAGCGTGGATTCGTGGAACACACACCTGGATGGGGAGAGCAGACACCCGAACTCCATCACGGAAAGCCCTGGAAGCCTTGGGAAGGGATGAGTTGATGAGCAGCCGTGTCGAAGGCTACCCCTGTGGGGGATGGTGGTGTGCTGAGGGCCGGCCCCTGGCAGCTGCTTTCTAGACTGAGTGGCTCTGTTTCATGCAATTTTTATAGAATTTTGTGTGCTAAGTAGGACACATGGTCTTTTAATTACAGAGCAGAACCATAACCAAGCTCAGACCTTGGAGCCTGCTGCCTTTGGTGTTGACCGAGGACTGCCCTCAGCCTGCCTGGCAAGTCAATACCTTGCAGATCATCACCATCAACTCCTCAAGTGTCCAGATGATTGGGCTTCCTGAAGTGGCTGCAGATCTTGGTCTGACTCCAGGTTGGATAAAGTGAGGTTGGAGGTGGGGGTGTCAAAGGTGACTTAGATTTCACCAGGTGCGGGGAGCTTTCCAGGGATGGGGAAGACAAGCCAAGGCTCTCTGAGGAGGCAAAGGCCAGGTGCATCCTGTGCGTGTTGGTTGCAGGGATCTTTGCATACTGAGTGGAGAAGGTCAGGTGCATCCTGTGTGTGTTGCTTGCAGGGATCTTTGCATACTGAGGGGAGGTGTGCAGATGCAGGAGTGGAGCTCATTGGATCCCTTACAAGGCGATGCATTGATTTCATGTCTAACCTGAGAACTGCAGAGTTTTCAGTCCCTTTTACGAGGCTGGGGAGCCAGGAGAAGCATGGCATTTGGGGAGAAAGGCAGTCACCTTGAGTTTGGACATGCCACATTGAGGCCTTTGTCACACACTACATCCAAGTAGAGACAAATCAAGGACAGTGGGGCCTTGATTTGGCCTCTCTCTTTTTGGATTTATGATCTAAGCCTGCATCCTGCTGTTTTAATCCACGCTTCAGCCTTTAAACCCCACAGGTTCTGGTCTCTGGTGAAATCTAAGTAATGACCATCCCCTTCCTGGGAGAATCTTCTGTTTTCTCCCACCTGACTGACTTCTTTGTTTCCAGCCACCCTTTGCAATTTGGGTCACAGAGGTAGCACTCAAGTGGTCCATCAGGGAACTGACCGCATTTGGTGTGGACGCTTTGGTGGGACCACGTCCGCGAGGGTGGCCTCTGTGCCCTTGGCTAGGGAGAAGACTTCTAAGTGGGTTGCAATTCTGTGTGCTCAATTATTCAGCAGACTTTTTAGCTGAAACCGTTGAAAGGATTTGCAATCTGTTATATTGCGGGTGCCTGCTATGAAATTCTCCACGTCCCTCGAGTCCTTTAGGCAACTGACAAAATGAGGGTATGAAATAACTTTTTGTTCCCTGTTAATAATGTTGGGGGAATGCAGAATCGATGCTTTTAAATATTTCATGGCCTTTCATTCTGAGATGAGTAAACAGAGGAGAAGCAAATTGCAAGACTTACATGTTAGTGGTCGGTAAAGACTAATGACCCAGCGCAGTAACTCATAAAACAAGTTGGGCTAAAAAATCTCCCACTGAGATCCCATTCCCCAGGGTGGCACAGACAGGCAAACCAAATGTGTGAGAAAGGGGGCAGGTGCGTTATTCCCCAACTTCACACCCCATGGCCCCGAATACCCTCCTGTTAATGCAGGCAGTGGAGGGAGGGGGCACACCCTCCAGGCAGCAAGTGGGAGTCCCCACAGTGGTGGCGTTTGTTTTTTTGTTTTTAGCCACTGCACTGCTGCACACAGATTTTCACTTCCTTTTGGAAGCAGAATGGGCCTATCCAACACTTTGCTGATGTGAAAAAAGACATAAGGAGAGTGATACTTCTCAAACTCTAGTTTTTCCTGAAATTTAGCTCATATTAAATGACTCTTAGTCTCGCTCAACTGGGCACCCACACTAAAGATTATGAGAAACTGCCTTTGTCCTCTTCTTCCTATCCAAACGCCTGCTCCATCACCATCAATTCTGTCTTTAACCTCCTGTAACCGGGTCATGTTATTTCACCAAGTCTGCACTGGAAAAATTAATTACCTGGTTCCATATTGTCAAATTCAAGGGGCACAGTGAGTTCTTTTCCTATTTGACACTGTTGATCGCTCCCTCTGGCTTAACTCTCTCCTCATTAATTCTGTAAAATGACTTTTTAGCGCTTCTTCTTTTATCTCTCTGATCACGCTTCCCACTGTTCTTCAGAACATTTGTTTTACTGAATTTACTCTGTCTGTCTCCTGCACGCCACTGGTCTTCAAGGGTCCGTTCTGATCTCATTTCTTTATTCGCCCTGCTCTGGGAAAAGCACCTGGAGGTAGGTGCAAGTGGGAGGAAGTTCGACTCGGAGGAAGTGTTTGTTACTCAAACCCTGCAGTTAATTCCAAAGCATCAGGAAGGAAGGCACGGGGGTTTTCACTTCTGGAGGGAGGGAGCGCATGAGGGGTGTTGGGAATTGTCATGGCCTCTTAATCCAGGGTTGCCCACAAGCTGGCTTTGACATCTGTCTTGGTGCTGATACGTTGGAGGTGGCGTCTCCAGCTTGGACTGTCTCTGGAATTCACCAATCTGACACCACCCCTACCCACACCCTACACCCGACACAGGCAACTCCCGCCAGTCCCGTCCCAGGTCATCATTCTCATGGTCAGACTCCGTTTCTCCCTGGATTCCACGTGTCAGCTGGAACTACCATGAACATCCAATCCCCCCACAGAAGATTTTAACTATGTAAAATTTAAATAAGATAATAACTATCTAAAATTTAAATAATCAGCTCTCTGACCACGGCCTCCTGGCTTTAGCAATCTCTCCATCATTCCCAGAATGCTACTTTCACAAGCTGCAAACAAACCACTTCCTGATGGCCTCTGTCCACTCCACGAGCTCTCCTGCCTCCCAGCAGAGTCCAGAACCCCAGTGCTTGCCCCGACTTTCTTTCTCCTGAGCTGAGGGGTTGGGGTGTACCCCACCCCGCCGAACCTTATTTTTGGATGTCATTGCTTTATCTGCTGAAACTGTTAGAGAAAACTGTAAAATTGTCCAGTCTGACGACATGACTAATTGATAGCCATGGTCTCCATTCCACCAGGTCCCAGCCCTGGTCTTCCTCGTCCCCATGTCCCTGGGATGGGGCGCAGAAGCTTCTCCCTGACTCTCACCCCCTTCCCTGTCATTTGCTGTCCTGAGGGCATCTCTCGCCCCCGCAGTCCTTACTCTCTTTCCATTCCTACCTCAGGACATTGTCCCCAGAAACGCTTCCTGTCATCTTGGCCCCGTTCCTTTCATAAATTCCCTTAGACAGTGATTCTTCTCTCCTGGATTTGCCACTGCACGTTTTCTTTCCCTGGCAAGTTCAAACATCCTTAAGTTTTTCCTGTCTTAGTAAAAAGTAAAGATGAAATAAGTAAGTAAAAAATAAATAAATAGATGAAAGAAAGCTTTGGTTCCAACGGAACTCTCCATGTGCCCTCCTCCCGCTCCCTGATGTGTCTTGAAACAGTGGGACTCAGTTTCCTCAATCCCCAGAGCCCTGGCTCCACCTGGCTACTGACATCTACCCTCATCCCCGTCCACTGGAAACTCCTGCTGCAGGTCAACTTTCCTCAAGTCCCAGAGCCGACTAACATCTACCCTCGTCCCATCCACTGAAAGCTCCCGTGGCGAAGTCGGCCTTCTGTCGCGAGGCTCAGAGGCTGCATTTAAGGACTGTCTTTTGAGCTCTCTGCATTATTGGAACTGTTGACCACTCTCTGTTTTCTTTGTGGAGAGTAGAGGGAATAAGGGGAGAGTTCTTCGCTTCGATCTGACTTTGCACATCTGGATCTAAAATAGCTCATTGTGTGCACCTTTCACAGAAACACTCCCACACACTCACCGCGGAAGACAGAAACTTCTCCGGAGCTGATGCCCTGCGATAGATCTCGGATGGAGACAAGAATCCAGAATAATTCCATCCATTGGGAAAGAAAAACTGTTAAATAGCATTTCACCCCAACAGTGAATAAACTCTTGCACTCTCGCACATACAATTCAAGGTCTCCTCTATATAGATTTTATTCTATTTTTTTTCACTTATTACACTTATTTTACTGTGTGGTTAAACAATGCCACTAACGTGGTTATAAATTTGGTGTCATTAACAATGAATTTGTAAGAGAAATATATGTAATTTTGAAATGTTGATCAAATCATGGTAATATTAAACCTTATTTTATATTAGCCAAATTTAGAAAATTGAATGGAACATGTATAAGATATTAAATTACAATGAATTATTTTTCTTATATGGAGAACTGGCTTGGCTAAAAGTTAAATTAGTTAGTATATTTAAGGCACCTGCACCAAGGCTAAGTGCTACAAAGATGTTATAGCTGCTATTGTTATTATGACTCCAATATTTACTTTATACAGTAGACCCTTAAATAACCTGAGGGTTATGGGCACTGATCCCCTACACAGTGAAAAATACTCATACAACTTTGGACTCCCCCAAAATTTAACTACTGAGAGCCAACTATTGAGTGGAAGCCTTACAGATAACATAAAAAGTCAATTAACACATATTTTGTATCTGTGTTATATACTGTATTTTTATAACAAAGTAAGATAGAGAAAGGAAAATGTTATGAAGAAAGTCCTAAGGAAGAGAAAATCTACAGACTATTCATTAGGTGGGAGTGGGGCACGATCAATGTCTCCATCCTCGTCATCTTCACGTCAAGTGGGCTGAGGAGGAGCAGAAGGAGGAGGAACTGGTCTTGCTGTCTCAGGAGTGGCCGTGGTGGAAGAAAATCCAAGGATTAGTGGAGGAACGTGGGTTCAGTTGGAAGCATAGAACTGCAGGAAAGAATGAACAGAATCAGAATAGGAAAATGTACTGTTGGTTGCTTAGAGTAACAATAATAACCGTATCCTTTGCATTTCTAAAGTAAATGGTGGCAATGGCCAAAGGGCAGATGAGAAGTAAATATACTTAAACAATGATAGATTCTTGCATTCTTTAATAAGTGACAAAAATATTAATTTAAGATAAACTGTAAGGATAAGTAAGATAAACTGTAAATTAAGGATACACATTTAAATCTTCATGCATTCAGGAAGAAAATAACACTAACACGCATAACTGATAGTATAAAGGAGATAAAATAATGAAAATAATTGATCACTGGAAATAAGGCAAGAAAAGAGGAAGGAACAAAGAGCAGACGGGTTGAATGCAGCACTTCTAGCAAGATGGCAGACTTCATGCAGTTATGTCATCGGTTCCATGACATGGAAATGGGCCAGACATTCTGATTAAAATCCAAGGAGCATTTGTTTGAATGTTATTTTAAAGAGACCCAGCTGTGTGCTATTTGTAATATAAACGCTTTAAATAGAAGGAAACACATTGAACCCATTGACTGTAAGGTAAAGGATGGAAAAATACACATCATGGAAACACAAACCAAAAGAAAGTTTGAGGCCAGGCATGGTGGCTCACGTCTGTAATCCTGGCACTTTGGAAGGCTGAGGCAGGGGGATTGCTTGAGGTCAGGGGTTTGAGATCAGCCTGGCCAACGTGGTGAAACACCGTCTCTACTAAAAATACAAAATAAATTAGCCAGGCCTGGTGGCATGTGCCCATAGCCCCAGCTACTCCGGAGACTGAGGCGGGAGAATCACTTGAGCCCTGGAGGCAGTGGTTGCAGTGAGCCAGGATCACACCACTGCACTCCAGCCTGGGCTACAGAGCGAGACCCTGTCTCAAATAAAAAAAAAAAAAAAAAGAAAAGAAAAGGAGAAAGAAAGAAAGTTTGAGACTATACGAGGCTATACCCATTTCAATTTCAAAGAAAACAATGTAAAACAAGACATGCTGCTAGAAATAAAGAGGGATTTTTAACAATGACAAAGGGCCAATTCCACAGGGGGACATAACAATCTTAAATGTACATGTACCTAATGACACAGCTTCAGTTAGATGAAGGGAAACTTGGCAGACTGGGAGAGAAGCTCCCAAGTCTGTGTCGAGTTGATATTCCTACCCTACTTCCCTCACTGATGCTACGTGCAACCACACCTAAAACCTACAGAACACACACGCTTTCCAAGTTTTTAAGTTTTAGTGCAAGATTTATGAAAATAGACCATATGCTAGGCCAAAAAGCAAGGCTTAATACATTTCAAATTATTGGAATCATGCACATTATATATTCTTATCAAAATGTAATTAAACTGGAAGTCAGTTACAAAAAGATTATGAAAAAAGCCCCAAATATTTAGAAATTGTGAAACACATTTTAGATTTCCCATGAACTGAAGAAGAAATCATAGTGAAAATTAGAAAATATTTAAACTGAATAAAATAAGAACTAGATGTGTATGTGCGTATATATATATATGTATATAACATATAATATGTAACATATATAGAACAGATCTAAACTTGTGGGAAACAGCCAAAGCAAAACTTCGAGGGAGATTATAGCTTTAAATGCCTATGTTAAAAAGAACAAAATTTGAAAATCAGTGTTGTAAACTTTCAATTCAAGGAACTATGAAAAGAACAGTATATAAAACCCCCAAAAACTGAAGAAAGAAAATAAAGATAAGAGCAAAAATCAATGAAATAGAAAGCAGATTTACCTTTGACAGGTTTGTTCTTTGGAAATGTTAGCTACTAATTCATTTCCTAGGAATAATATTTTAAACAACCAGAAAGAAAACACAAGTTATGACTGTTAGCAATAAAATAGGAATATTCATTAAAGGTCAATAGATACTAACAGGGCACAAAGAGGATCTTAAGAGTAACTTTTTGCCTGTTAGTTTTATATTGAGGAAATGGACAAAAGACCTCCCACCGTAAGATTCCATGGCATTGATCTTACGAAAAAGGCAGAGGCCACCCCATCTCAGTGCACAGGCCACCACGTCTCAGTGCGGGGAGACCTGGGCCTGGTGTTCCATGGCTTTGGAGAGGGCTCCTGGTGGAGCTTATGCTTAATTCACATGGAGTCTTGATTCACATGTGAAGGGAGTTCCCGTCTCCACTGGCTCCTCCCTGACATTTGGGCTGTCACCAGCCCCAGCAGGCTGGGGGCGCGGCCTGCATGAGCTTCTCAGCTGAGCACAGAGGGTGTGGGCTTGGAGGGGTCTGAATGGAGTGAGGAGCCACAGCCCAGGAAATGACTCCTCCTTCGAGTGTTTTAAGAATGCACCACTCGTGCGTGTGCGTGTGGCACGCGAGGTGCGCTGGGAAGGAGCTTGGCTTAGGCGGCATCTGCTTCTCTCTGAAAACCACCGGAATGGTTGGCCTGCATCCCAGGAAGCTCGCCCCATGCAATAAGGAGGCAGGCATCGTTTGGAAAGAGCGGGCTGTCGATAGCCCGTCAGGGCACGCAGAGCTGGCCACACCTCATTTATCAACAAGTAAAAACCTCCTCCTCGCGATTAACAGATGACCCTAAGCGCAAGATCAGAGAGTGAGCAGGCCTCCCGCAGCTTTCTGGAGACAATGCGCTTTGAGACAAGGCGCCTGCTCTTCCATCGACAAAGCAAAGGCTTGCATTATTAAACAATCTGCTTAATAATTTAGACTGAAATAAACTTGGAACACAGAAGAAAGCGCTCCGTCTGCCCTCACAATAATGAGATGTTATTGAACTTGGGTTTGGAGGGATGTGGACGTCCAGTTCAAATGAATTATGATACCTTGGGGCAGCCATGGACAAAGAGCCTGTGACTAATGCCAGAAGTGAGCCCACTCAACACATCTCTCAGACCCCACTGAGCAGAGAACCCAAAAGCCCAGTCCCTGGGTCTCCTCCAGGCAGTCCACAGGGATTTCTCCTGTGCTGTTTCCACTGTCAGCCGGGAGACCTCAGCAGCACAGCCCAGGGGAAGGCACAGAGCTTCATCGAGGCACTCTTGCCAGACAGAGTCCACCTGCAGCCCTGTCTCCGCTCTGCGCCCAGCCAGTGTGAGGCTTGGGAGTTCTTCACTTCCCTCTCCTTGTTGGAGCCCGGAGTCAGCGATGGCAGTCCTGCTCTTTCCTCTCGGGTCTTCCTCACTGCTTCTGTGCAGTGAACATCCTCCTGCTAGGGTCCCCTGCAGCCAGAATCACCTCAGCCCTTCCAGGCTAAAATGCAAGCTGCTTCCCCAGGGCCCCTCATCCCAGGGGTCTGTCCTTCCTCACCCTAGCCATGCGGTTGATACCAGCTTGCCACCAGCTCGTCGTGTGCACAGCCATATTGTCGCGTGCACAGCCATGCGGTCGCCACCAGCTCGCGGTGTGCACAGGGTCTTCCCAGATGCCGGTTGCTCCTGGCATCAGAGGCCTGTGAGCTCTCCCCTGCCTGCCAGGCTCTACTTGCCTCTGGAGCCGTCTCCAACTTCTGCAGCCCTGGGCACCCTCCCCGCACCGCCATGCACACCCTGGTGCTCCCGAAGCCCCCCAGAGCGATCCTCAGGTCCGGCCTCCCCTTTTTGCCTCCTTCCCTCCCCTGAAGTATGCTGTGGGAAAGGAAGGGAGGTGATTTCCCCTCAGGCCCATCTCGAGTCCTGGTGTCTCCACGTGGGGTCGGGCTGCACGCCTCGGCTGCCCCTTCAGGTTTGCTAGCCAGGCCCCCCACCACGACGGGCTCCTGAGGCACCAGTGCAGGCCCCTGCCTCACCTAGGCTGAAGTGGGGTTCTATTTTGGAGCAGTGTCTCAGCCATGCTGCTTGCGGGAACCTCTCTGGTGAGGTGAGGGCCCTGGGGGTGGGTGGAACCTGAGCTCCCTTGGGGGGTCGTGCTCTTTTCAGGAGCATGGGGGCAAGGCCGCCCGAGTCCGAGGGGGAGGAGCAGCTGGCGTTGCCCTTTTCATCTTCACAGCTGCCCGCAGCACTTTCCAGTGGTGACTCAGAGTCAGGCTTTCCCCCGTGAAGCTCCACCAGCCCAAGGTCTCCTTGAAGTCCCCTCAGGGGCCCTCCCACCCATGGGGACAGTGAGCTGAGAGCAGGAAGGTGACACTGCCTGTGAAGGGGAAGGGCGTCGCCGACGTGGGCATGGACCGTAGTCACTGGATGGAGTCCGTCAAGGCTGGGGACGCGGGGACAGAAGCGATCTGCAGACAGCAGTTCTGTGGCGACAGCCTGGCTGTGTTGCGATTCTCAGCCAAGGACCGGCAGGCACGGGGGGAAGGGCGAGGGAATGCTGCCTCCTCTCACACGGTAGCAGAGGCTCCACACAGTCCAGGAGCCACGTGGGGTCACACAGGAAATACCACGGCCTGCCCACGGAGGAGAGAGTGGGCAGCGGATGCGACGAGGGCGTGGCTCCCAGAGGCAGAGCTGAGAGCCATGGGGACCCTCCTCGGAGAGCAGGAATAGGATGGGGCCTGGCTGTTCCTGGGCTCCTGGCAGCCAGCGTCAGCCGAGAACGTCGGAGCCCACTGGGTCTCCGTGGATGATTGTTGTGACCGTAACAAAACCAGCAGCCATCGTTTGTGGGGCTGCGCTCACAGCCAACACCTTGGCTCTTAAAGACACAGTGCTGGGCACGGCTGGGGGTGCTTTGCTGCCTTAACATGCCAGATGTGCCAATGGTGAGCAGGGCCCCTGACGCCTGAGCAGCTCGGCGATTAGCTTGCAGTGATGCTGGTGGTGAGTGGTGGAGCTGGGATTTGAACCCAGAGCCTCTGGCACAAGGGTCCCAATGCTTTACCCGCCATCTACTCCTGGGGGCCGTGCAGGAGTGGGGAGGCCAGCGCTGGGGGGCCGCACTCGGTGTCTACATTCACGAGGCCTTTGGGGAAGCGCAGAGGCCAGGCCCCCCAGGCCTCGCTTATGTGCTGAGGACTCCAGATTCTCTGCTGACGGCAACAGGGAGCCAAGGATGATTCTAAATCAGGGAGAATCATGGTCAGATTTGCATCTTAGGAAGGTTGCACTGCAGTGAGCGTTGTGGGGCCATCAAGAAGCCGGCGCATGCAGGGCAGTGGGTCGTGCCGGGCGGTGGAACTGCAGATGCAGGAAGAGGTGGCCGTGCTCAGAAGCGGGTTCTGGAAGTGGGAGAATCTGAGCAAGACCCAGGGGTGTTTGGATGTGAAGTTCTCGGAGCGAGAGGGGCACGGAGCTGAGCTTCTGTTTGGGCACCTGGAGGATGGATGGAGATGTTCTTCCATACACCGGGTGTGTGGGAAGGAAGAGGAAGTTCAAAATGTTTCATGTAAGGATCGTAGGGTCTGCGCAGCGAAATGCTCAGAAGGAGCCAACTGTCACTCATGGTAAATTTTATGCTGTGTGTTTTTACCACAATAAAATATATACATGTGGCTGAGCACAGTGGCTCACACCTGTAATCCCTGCACTGTGGGAGGCCGAGGCCGGTGGATTACTTGAGGCCAGGAGCTCGAGACCAGCCTGGCCAACACAGTGAAACCCCATCTGTACTAAAAATATAAAAAAAATTTAGCTGGGCATGTTGGCAGGTGCATGTAATCCCAGCTACTTGGGAGACTGAGGCAGGAGAATTGCTTGAACCCAGGAGGCGGAGGTTGCAGTGAGCTGAGATCACACCATTGCACTCCAGCCTGGCTGACAGAGTGAGACTCCATCTCAAAATATATATACACATATATACATGCATGGTGAATTTGTAAATATATACATATAAATTCCAGAGCGTGGGCTTAGTCATGCTTAAGCCATAATTGCATTTTCTTTTGAATTGTGATTTTAGGAACTTTCTTCTCATCATGGCTCAGAAGACGGCGGGGAGCACACGGCCTCTCCCTCTGCTGTCATAGGGGTGGTGCACTCAATCATGCCAATCTCCCAGGGAAATTGCCCTCTGTGCTGTGGGCAGGTGGGCCAGACCCCAGGGCTGAGCCACACCTCTGGTGCCTGTGGGTCCCTGCTCAGCCAATTCCGTGCTGAAACGAGATTCAGGGGCTGCAGTGTCAGGTCCCCACTGAAGCACAGGGCAGTTCAGGCTTGCTGGGTGGGTGTGATGCTTGCATTAAAATAAAACCATCTGAAATATTTATGTTGCTCAAAAGCATGAAACTTCAGGGCCATAGATAAAAAGCCGAAGAATATTATTCAATTTAGAATGTTATTCTATTTAGTCACCAACCCTGCAGTGCAGGGGCAGGAAGGATAGAGGGGCTTCAGTATGTTCACAAGCATAAATATGTGGTCAAGGCCGGGCTCGGTGGCTCACGCCTGTAATCCCAGCACTTTGAGAGGCTGAGGCGGGTGGATCACCTGATGTCACGAGTTCAAGACCAGCCTGGTCAACATGATGAAACCCCTTCTCTTCTAAAAATACAAAAAATGAGCCGGGTGTGGTGGCACGCACCTGTAGTCCCCGCTACTTGGGAGGCTGAGGCAGAATTGCTTGAACCCGGGAGGCAGAGGTTGTGGTGAGCTGAGATCACGCCATTGCACTCTAGCCTAGGTGACAGAGTGAGACTCTGTCTCAAAAACAAAACAAAACAAAACAAAAAAACTATATATATATGTAAACATACTATATATACACTATATATATAAACATACTATATATATACTGTGTGTGTGTGTGTGTGTGTGTGTATGTGGTCAAATGCAAAAAGAGGCCGTCTTCCACGGCCCGGTTCCCTGCAGATACACACTGAATGTGAGTGGTCATCTTGCAGCCTCCGTGTGGAGACCCCATGTGGTCTCCTTAAATTCTTTCCCACCACGCATGCTCCACTGCCTTCTGGCATCGGAAGGCCTCCCTCCTGGCCCAACTCCTCGTCCTCCAGGCCCTGGACACATTACTTATTCTTGACAATACTCACCGTGCTGTGCAGTGGATCTCAAAACCCTTTTCTTCTGCCTGAAAAACTTTGTACCCAATCCCTAGAACCAACACAGATGGACTTGGAGAACATGAGGCAAATGAACTATTTCAATGATTTTCATCCTCTTTTTTCTCGTTTCTATATTTCCGGTTTCTTTGGGTTGTTCTGATGTGTTTTCCAAACTTCTTGATTTGAAAAATTAGTTTATTATTTCTAATCTTACTGGTTTCCTGGTTAACACAAGGAAAGCTATAAATTTTCTCCCTGAAGCTTTCCCTTCCTGACTGCTTTTGCTGTGTCCACACATTTCACATGTAATATTTTAATCTTCACTTAGTTCTAAATACTTTAATTAGTTTTCTATTCTTCTTCATAACCCAAAGTTTACATAAGAAAATATTTCTTCATTTCCAAACACTTTGACAATTTAGATACATTTTTGAAATTAATTTCAAAATTGATTGTATTATAGTTGGGAGATCTTTTTCTGTATACTATTTAGACTGAGAATGATTGAAACTTTATATGTCTATGCTTGTAAATATTTCCTAGATCTTGAAATTATTGATTCAGTCTTTACCTCTCCTTTCTTTCTGTGTGTGTTTGGTTGCTTGATCTAAAAATATCCTCAGAGTAGTTAAAATAGCCCACCACAACATTTGACTTAGCTGTCTCTTCCAGCAGCTTTTTTGAGATCTTGCTGATGTGCTTTTCAGCTGTGTGATTTGATGCCTGCATGTTGATGATAGCTATGTGTCAGTTTAGCTGTCCGCCTACTCCTCCATCACATCCTGCCTTGATCTTCAGGGTATGACGTAGTTGCCTGTGATTTTGTCCAACGTTGTGGTTGCTATCTAGCCTTACTTGCATTCATATTTAGATAGCATATCCTTTCCATCTGTTTCTTGTCCATCATTCTGCGTTTTTCTGTTATGTCTCCTACAGATCACATGCTGTTGGCTCTTTTTTATTTTTCATTCAACCTAAAAAGTTTTGTCTTAACTTTATTTTAAATGTTTATTTGGTAGAACTTACCTCTACCATTTTATTTCATTTTTCCATTTGTCATTTATCCTTTTATTTATTTGGTTTACTTTCATTGCATTCTCTGTATTTTCTTCTGTTTGCCAAGTTGCATAACCTATTTTATTTTACTAGTGGTTACCCTTAAGACCATACTCATATTTATTTACCACTATTGATTTTTACCATATAGATTTTTATATGGTTTTTCTAAGAAGACAATTAGTTTAACATGCTCATGTTCCTTTCGAGTTGTCATGAATATTCTTTCTTTTACCTCTTTGGCTTAGCTTATTTTCTTAAATTTTAAGATAATGGCACATAAATATTAGATCACTCTTATTCTCCATCTTGCTTGTAACATCTCTGGATTTGCTGATTTTACTTGAAAAATTCAAGAATTTTTTTTGTGTTGTTGTTTGGTTACTTGTTTTTTTACACATAAATGACAACATGACTAGATAATACATTTCTAAACTCAAACTTATTTTCTTTTTATAGTTACATCGATTGCATCCAGAGAAATCTGGCATTAGTCTTACTGTTGTTATTGTGAGCAAGCTGCTCTTTCCTCTATAGGCTTTGATCAGTTTCTCTTTGTCTTTGGCATTCTCGAATTTTGCTATAATTAGTCTAATTAGAGAAAGTTCCTCACTATGATCTTCAGTCTCATGATTTTTTTTTCGGTTATATCCATTCTACTGTTTATTGTGCTTGTTTTGCATTTCAAATATTGCATTTTCATGCCTAATATTTCCAATTTCTTTGTTTTCAATGAGTTTTCCTTGTCTCATTTTTCTTTTTTTTTTGGAGACAGAGTCTCACTCTGTCACCCAGGCTGGAGTACAATGGCGTGATCTCGGCTCACTGCAAGCTCCGCCTCCCAAGTTCACACCATCCTCCTGCCTCAGCCTCCCGAGTAGCTGGGACTACAGGCACCTGCCACCACGCCTGGCTAATTTTTTGTATTTTTAGTAGAGATGGAGTTTCACCGTGTTAGCCAGGATGGTCTCAATCTCCTGACCTCGTGATCCAACCACCTTGGCCTCCCAAAGTGCTGGGATTACAGGCGTGAGCCACCACGCCCGGCTGTCTCATTTTCTTCCCTTATATTTTTGCATGTATTTGGCCATCCTTATTTTAAGTCTTTCTGCCCTTGCTCATAGCAGTTTTCTTGGTTTTCCAGGTGTCTTAGCCTGTGGGAATGTGAACTTCTCAGTCGCTCCCAGTTGGGGAAGGATCAGAGGGTAAGACGCTTTCTACACCAGTCCCTGCCATTTAAACAGAAGAGAAGAGATGTCTTCTCAGGCAGTCACCATGGCTCATCTCGCTTGCTACACCTGCTTTCATTAGCTCCTCCACAGCAGGCTTCAGACGTGCCCCTTTCTTGAGCAGGGCTGTCCTCAGACCTGGATGAGAAGCTGAGAGCACTGACACAGCTGCCTCTGCCCAGATGAAAGGTGCCTTGGGGGAATATATTGGTATTAGACTGCATTGAATTGCTAATTCTTAAGGCTTAAGCATATATCTATATCTATATGTGTGTTTATATCTATATCTCCTTCAAATAAACAAAATTTATATTACATGAGTGTCTGTGTGTGTGTGTGTATCCTTCAAATCAAAGAGAAGCACCTGCGACTAACACATTTAAAGAGTGGGCGAAGGACACAAGCAATTTAAATAAAGTCATATAAATGACAAATAAACCTAAAATATGATCAACCTCACTAGACATTTAAAAATTCTAATAAAAACAGGCCAGGTGCGGTGGCTCGTGCCTGTAATCCCAGCACTTTGGGAGGCTGAGGTGGGTGGATCACCTGAGGTCAGGAGTTCAAGACCAGCCTGGCCAACGCGGTGAAACCCCGTCTCTACTAAAAATACAAAAACTGTCCAGGCGTGGTGGTGTGCACCAGTAATCCCAGCTACTCGGGAGGCTGAGGCAGGAGAATCGTTTGAACCTGGGAGGCAGGGGTTGCAGTGAGTTAAGATCACACCACTGCACTCCAGCCTGGGCGACAGAGGGAGACTCTGTCTCAAAAAAACCAAAAATTTATAATAAAAACAATAAAGACCTCTGTCAAATTGGCAACATTGAAAGGATTCGTAGCATTCAGGTTTGACAGTAGGCTGGTGGGGGGCCCCTTTCTGGTTTGCACCGAGGTTCTGAACAGGAGTGATGCTCTGGAAGGGAATCTGAGAGACAAAATATAATCCACACAAAGCTGCGCTCAGCCTTCTCCCCACTGCTGCTCCCAGCCGCCCCCTTTCCTGGCGGGTCCTTCTCCCGCCACAGGCAGCCTCTGGGCTCCCAAGTCCCTCAGAGCTCCGTGGGTGCAGTTTTGTCTGCAGAGGAGCTGGTGGTGCTGGTGGCTCTTGGAATCTCTGCCTCTCTCAGGTGGCCCGGGGTGGAGAGGGGGCTGCTTCCTGCCCTGTTTGGAAGATGCTGCTGCTGCCGCTGCCGTGGGGCCTGCTCTCTCCTGTGAAAGCACCACTCCTTCCCGTGTGATCCTTGGACGCAGCTCATGAAGAATCTGCTCTCCGGTCATTACCCAATTGCTGGCGTCTGTTTTCCTTTGGATAATTTTTGCAATTGGCTTTTCTCCCCAAAATGATGCTTTTCAACTACGTGGTCTGAATTTGAGTGTATTGCTCTGTAGACGGCGTCCCTGTCATGCGGTGGCTTTGCAACATCTGAATTCTTTTTCCTGACTCGTTGTTCTTAATTAAAGTTGACAGGGGTGTCTCTATTTGATTGGTGTTTCCAAAAAAAAAAAAAATATTCTCGGCCTTAATTATTCTACTGAATTACCGCTCACAAGTCATTACTTTCTGCTTTTGAGTTAATTAAGTTCTTGCTGGCTTCCTTTGGTCTTTGGTTGGTCTCGTTCTAATTTCTTAGATTTAATGCTCATTTTATTTTTATTGTTTCTTTTTAAATGGAAATAGTTATAAAAGTAATGAAATTTAACCTGAATGGAGGTTTGGCCTCATTTTTAAAGTTCTCAAATGAATTACTTTCTTGATAGATCATAATGACAGTTTTAATTTTTACGTTTGGCCAAGGGTTTACTAGAGGAAGTGTGTGTTCACGCCTCGACAGCTTTTGGGTTGTTTTAGGTAAAAGTTGTATCTGTATTGTCCTCTATTATTATTTTGTCATCATCAGGGAACATTCTCTGTATAATTTCTGATTCTGCAAGTTATTGAACTATGATTTATTTGTATATGTCACAGTGAATTATTTATTTTTCAAAGTATTTCCTGTGCAGTAAAATAAATTACTTGCTTCTTCATTACACTGTTCACAACTTTTACAATCTTATTTGTGTCTATTTATTGTATGAAGCACAGAAATATGTGGGTTAAAGTCTCCCATAAAATTATGCTTCTAGTATTTATCCTTTATCTTCTTGTATTTTGCTTTAAACATTGCACAGGAATATAATTGCATAGAAATATTATTGTATTAATGGTCATACATATAAAATCCCATTAGTCATTCAACTGACATTCAGTTGACATGATTTTGTGCTAATCTTTGGCCGTGAATAATTTTTGTCTAATATTAATAAGACAAATCGTAATACTCTATACATTTATATTTCACGTTTCTGTTCATGTTGGTAACTAAAAACGTTAATATTTTGTTTTAGGAATGTCTTACAAGGAGCAAATACGTGACCTTTTTTCTTATAATTTAAATGTTTTCTTTAATTTAGAAGAATAGCTTATTACAATTTTTAAAACCATATTTTATGATGTAAAATATTACATGTGTTTATATGTGCACAAGATAGTAACAAGATTTTACATAGATTTTAAAACATTAATCATTAAATCAATGGCCAAGCAAGCTGTCATTCAGCCTAGCAAATACTGCATTACCCGTGCCAGGTAATCCCCCTATGTGCCCCCTCCACTGCCCCGGAGGTGGCTGCCTTCCTAATTGTGTGTTAACCACTTCCTGTGTCTCTTCACAGCTTCACTCCTATGAATGCATCCCTGAATAACATATTTCTTGATTTAAAGCTCCACTTGGAACTTTTTATGGAGTGATGCTGTATTTAACATTCTTTGACTTGATCCTTTTGCTCAGTATGTATTTTTTGAGATTTATTCATCTGAAGTGCATATTTTTGCTGTTGTATAATATTTCACTGTGTAGATGTGTTATATTTACACATTCTGCTTTTGATCTCAACTTGTTTCAGTGGCTTTTTTTCCATTAAAAATAATGCTAAGGCCTATAATCCCAGCACTTTGGGAGGCCAAGGTGGGCGGATCACGAGGTCAGGAGATTGAGACCATCCTAGCTAACACAGTGAAACCCTGTCTGTACTAAAAATACAAAAATAAAGGAGCCAGGCATGGTGGCGGGTGCCTGTAGTCCCAGCTACTCGGGAGGCTGACCTCATGTTAACTTAATTCCTTCTTTAAAGACCCTGTGTCCAGATCCAGTCCCATTCCGAGGTATCCGGACTTCCACACAGGAATTTTGGATGGACCTAATTCAGCCCATGACAACTATGCTCCCTGCGTTTGTTTTAATTGGAGGATGTTACCCGTTGTCACGCTATGTCACCTTCTTTTTTTGTTTGTTTTAATTTTGAGACAGGGTCTCACTCTCTCGCCCAGGCTGGAGTGCAGTGGTACACTGCAGCCTCCACCTCCCGGGCTCAAGTGATCCTCCCACCTCATCCTCCCGAGTAGCTTGGACTACAGGCGTGCGCCACACCTGGCTAACTTTTGCATTTTTTGTAGCGACAGAGTCTCACTGAGTTGCCCAGGCTGATCTCAAACTCCTGGGCTCAAGCAGTCCACCCACCTTAGCCTCCCAAAGTGCAGGGATTGCAGGTGTCAGCCATCGTACCTGACCTCATCTTCTTATAAATAGCAAATCCCGGAAAGATTGGCTGAGGCAGGAGCTTTTATCACAGGCACCAATACCTGAAGCCACGGCCTGGCTGGATTCCTGATCGCCGCCTTCCGGAAGAGGCAGATGTCAAACGTGGTAAAATACCATCATCCGAATAGAAGTGCAGACTCTGATGTTTATAACTCTAACTGCAGGCAGACCCATGCTTTCCCAGACACTGCCGTGACCCTCCCGTAACCCTTCCTCACCTGGGGTACTGCCTCCATCCCTCTGGCCCCAGGAACACTCTTCCCAGTTATGACTTGCTCCCTTTATCTGGAAATCAGCAGCTCGTGCCGTGACCGTCAGCCCCTCTGTGGAGGCCACTGTGGCGTCGGAGCTGGCCTTTCTATCATTTAGTTTCTACCAGGACAAGAACTTTCTGGATGAGGAAACTGCCTCAGCCACTGCCCATCTGCGTGGAATCCTGTCAGCGGTTCTCCTGGACGTGGAGAACTAATCACGGAGCTTAGAGCTCAACCATTTGTCTCTATTTTCCATGTGGGGTACAGAAACCAATTTTCCTGTGACTGTCCCTTAAGGATGAACCTCTAGACGCTGCTTTGGTGAATAATTCTATAGCTCACTTGCAAATGGCATTGCACTCTGTCTGCCTTAATGCGAGTGTAAACAGAGCCTTAGTCACACATCGGAGAGCGAGGGGCCGCCGAGGGCAGGGAGGCAGGGTTGAGAATGAACAGAGAGACAGTCTTGGCAGCCGGCGGTCGCAGACAAGCTTTCCGATTAAAACCAGGCCTCTGCAGGAACATAGACACGAGCCATCTTCAAGAACTGTTTGATGTCAGCTGAGCTCAGGCGGGCACCGTGCAGTCACGGAGTGCCGACCCCATCTCAGCCGGTGACTGATGAACTGGCGATCCGGAGATGCAGACCTTCAGTGTCCCGCCGTATGGGGCCCAGCGGCAACCCGGTCCCAAAGGCGGTGAGGCGGGAAATGGGTTGTTAAACAGGGAGGAGGTCAGGAGCCGTGGGGCCCAGATCCGCCTTTGAAAGGGGAAGAGAGGACCCCCGTGCTGCAGACGCCCACAGCTGCAGACGCCCACAGCCGAGCCAGCAGAGCCGTTCGGGGCAGGTCTAAGGCTGTGGTGTCTCAGGGGACATCCCGTGTCACAGCCCGGAGCTGTGGGGGTGAGAAGTTCCTTAAGGGAATCACTCTTAGCATTAATGCTGGGGGGATTGCAGTATGTTCTACAGAGTAAGCATCAACAGGAACTGTTCTTTCTTTGTAATGTTTTAATTGTGGTAAGATACACACAACATTTACCTTCTTTACCATTGGTGAGTGAACTGTTCTGTGGCAGTGAGCACATTCACAGGGTCCTGCAGACATTACCACCCCCCATCTCCACAACTTCTTCATCTTCCCAAACTGAAACTCCGGCCAGGAGTCGTGGCTCACGCCTGTAATCCCGGCACTTCGGGAGGCCAAGGTGGGTGGATCACCTGAAGTCAGGAGTTCAGGACCAGCCTGACTAACATGGTGAAACCCTGTCTCTACGAAAGAAAATACAAAAATTAGCCAGGCCTGGTGGCACGTGCCTGTAATTCCAGCTACTCAAGAGGCTGAGACAGGAGAATCGCCTGCACCTGGGAGGTGGAGGTTGCAGTGAGCTGACATCGCACTACTGCACTGCAGCCTGGGTGACAGAACAAAACTCCAGGCCCATTAAACACCAACTTCCTGCCACCCTCCGCCAGCCCCCGGCATCCCCCATTCTTCTTTCTGTCTCTATAAATTTGACGCCTCTAGGGCTCTCCTAGAAGTGAAATCATACAGTGTTTGTCATTTTGTGAATGGTTTATTTCACTTGGCACAACGCCCTTAAGTTTCATCCGTGATGGAACATGTGTCCGACTTTCCTTCCTTTTGGGGGCCAAAGCTGCCCTCCGTGTGTGAGGACCGCATTGCGTTACTGCTTTTATCCCTCCAGCTGTCGACAGATGGGCCCCTGGGCTGCTTCCACCTTCTGGCTGTTGTGAAGAAGGCTTCTACCAGCAGGGGTGTGCAATGGTCGCTTTGAATCTCTGCTTAAGAATCATAACTGTTAGAAGAGTGAGACGTGCAAACCCCACTTTATCTTGCAGTTTCGCCAAACAGGTGGCAGGATCTGGTTGGTCCCCAGGTCTTAGGGAGGCAGGGAGGCCGGGCTGCAGAGAGCAGGTGCCGCAGGGTGCCCTGGAGGATGTGGAGGGGCTGCATCAGAGGCCCTGGCAGCGCCTGTGGTCAGGGAGAGCACGGCCAGCCCGGAATTTCTCCCGGTCAGGGACAGAAGCTCCATGGAGTCTTGGCAGGTGCCTCCAACAGCAGAAGTGCTAACTGTGACTTTTGTTTCCAAAGCTTTGACCTTCAGGTCCTCGCTGACCCTGGAGGGACTGCTCCCCGAGCTCTAATCCCTAGAGACGGTGGGTGAATTGCCTGTGAGCATGCCTTTCAATACAAACCACTCAGATTGGAGGCCCCACCTCTCCCTCCTCCCTGGGCTCTCACACCCTGGGTCTCATCCTCCAGCCCTCATCGCCCCGGGCCAGGTGGCCTGCAGCCAGGGACGGCCCCTGCCCAGCACCCACCGGGGTGTCCACACTCGGCAGTCCTAAGCCCGCTGCCCCGCCCCGCCCGTTCCTTCTGTGGAGCCACAGTTAAGGCTTTGCCCACGCTTCCCCTTCTTTGACTGTGATGACTCCGGTGCCCTTGCGTGGCCTGGCATGGCACGGGTGCCCCTCTTCTGGGGATCTGAGGTATGAACTCTCTTCCCAAAGCAGGTGTTTCCTGACCTGCTGGCTCTGCCTGACCTTGCATTTCTTATGCGTGCTCTGTACCTCAAAGCCTGCAGCTCTGCTCCTCACATGCCTGTGAAGGGAGGGGCTCTGCCAGGCCCAGGGCAGGCTGGGTCCCCCATCACTGGAGATACCCCAGGAGTGGTGGCTGGCAGGGGGCCCAATCGCTGGAGCTACCCTGGCAGTGGTGGCTGACCAAGGGGCCATGCCCCCCCAGGCAGCAAGAGCCCTGTCCCACTGTCCCTCAGGACACAAGCCATTGTCCTCTGGCCCTTACTCCCCAAACCAGGCCCTTCCTTCCACCTTTCTGCAGAGATGTGAGTGCCTGTTGCCAATTGTCTTTCTGCTCCTCGGTGGCTGCAATCCAGCATCCACCTGCCCTTACTCGCTTTGTTGCTCATTGAATTGAGATACGACACTAAGCTCCACATGAAGCTCAGGAATTGAAATGGATTTGGAAGCAAACCCAGGCAGAAGCCGCTGGCCTGCCCTCCTCTCTTGCAGGGCTGTGTGGAGGGCGGTTTTGCTGACCAGGCCTCACCTCACACAGCCACCTCTCGTGCCTTCTTCTCCCAGTTCCTTAGCTTCACGTGCAGGTCAGCAACCAAACCTCCAGGCCTGGAATCCAGCCACAGCCCCAACGAGCAAGGTCAGGAAGGGGCAAGGAGAGGTGTCGTCCCCCGAGGCCACCACAGAACACTGAGGGCGCTCTGCTATGTGGGCCCACGTGCCGAGCCCATATCCAGTTTCCGAGGACAGCACGGGTGTCCCCTGCTATGCGCTGGCCACTGCCATCCACCAACCCTCCATATACCTGACACCAGAATGTCGGTCCTCTGGGTGGTTTTTGAGGAAACCTGGGAGGGAGTTAGAATAGGTTGGTAGGGACTGGGGATGGGAAGATTGCTGGATATAAAATCTTGGGAAATGACATTTTTCTCCCCAAGTCAGGTTTGGCCTGGAATGTCACCTGACTGCTTCGTGGGTGCCAAGGTCAAGGTTATCTCCCGGTGTTTTGACCTCCCCAGGTCAGCAGCCTGAAGAAGGAGAGAGAAAACGTCAGGAAGTGACGGAGGTGCGGGCACCAAGGAAGGCCTCTGTGGTGACCGTGTGGGTGGGTCTGTGAGGTCGGTGGGGACCAGGGAAGGAGAGGGTGTGGCTGGGAGCTTCTCACTGCTTTTCCAAAAAGGCCGTAGCTCAGGAAGTCTGGTGTTGTGGTGTGCAGGGCTGAATGCGGCAGCCGGCTCCTCGGAGGCAGCCAGGGTCCTGGGAGCTTGGCCGGTGCTGCTCAGGGCCTTGCTTGGAAGCCTGCCTTGGCTCTTGTCAAGCCCACTCTGGTCTCCCTCTCTCCCCTGCATGGTGGCTGCAGGGGGCTCACGAGGGGGCAGCTCATTCCCAGGTGTGTGAGAGACAGAGCCGTCCTGTCTTCCTTTCTCAGAGCCAGAGAGTTCAAGTAGACAGCATCCTACGCCAGCATTTCCCGGAATTGCTCTTAGCCTTAAGTGACAATGTCACAATGTCAGCACTGCTGGAAAAGTGGGCTGAGCAGGCAAAGGGGGCAGGAGAGGGAGACTCAGGGTCAGCAGATGCCTCCAGGGTGCAGAGAGGGCCCTGTGAGCTCTTCCATTATACCGATGCCTCCAGGGCACAGAGAGCAGCCTGCAAGCTCCTCCTTTATACTGATGCCTCCAGGATACAGAGAGGGCACTGTGAGATCCTCCCTTATACCGATGCCTCCAGGATCCAGAGAGGACCCTGGAACTCCTCCATTATACCGATGCCTCCAGGGTGCAGAGAAGGCCCTGTGAGATCCTCCATTTTACCAATGCCTCCAGGGTGCAGAGAGGGCCCTGGAGCTCCTCCATTATACTGATGCCTCCAGGGTGCAGAGAGGGCCCTGGAGCTCCTCCATTATACTGATGCCTCCAGGGCCCAGAGAGGGCCCTGCAAGTTCCTCCATAATACCAATGCCTCCAGGGCACAGAGAGGCCCTGTGAGCTCCTCCATTATTCTGATGCCTCCAGGGTTCAGAGAGGGGATCTGTGAGCTCCTCCATTATACCGATGCCTCCAGGGTGCAGGGAGGGCCCTGTGAGCTTTCATCATACCAGGAAACCCAGGGGACTGAGTCCATGTGGTTCTGTACCGGTGAGCAGTGGGGTCATTTGCTGTCTCTGTGTTGGCTTCTGTCCCTCCCGTCCATGCTGACAAGAGCCAGGGGCCAGTCCTTTGTTGTTGGCAGGGGCCCAGCGGCCCGGTTCCTGGGTTGAAGCCCAAATCCTGCATGTGATGTCTGGGATCCACCTCTCCAGGATGTTGCTCAGCACGTGGTCTGGAGAGGGCTCGAGGGGATGCATTGCTGGAACCCTTCATCATTCCTGACAGCCACCCCTCCCTGTGTTGTGCTTGCAGCCCCTGGTCTTGTTCAACTTGTCCACCCCCCTCACCCTCATCAGCTCATCCCCAGATCCAGCCCCACCCACCTCTCCAGAACTGGAGGCCTGGGCTCCTCCTCCCTCTGCCAGCCAGGCCCCACCTGCCACCTCTGCCTGTGGGCCCCCACCCAGAGCTGCATTCTCAACCCTCTGACCACGGCTCCCAGAAATGTCCTTCAGGATTTCTGTTCTGGGCCAGGTGTGGTGGCTCACACCTGTAATCCCAGCACTTTGGGAGGCCAAGGCAGATGGATCACCTGAGGTCAGGAGTTCGAGACCAGCCTGACCAACATGGTGAAACCCTGTCTCTACTAAAAATACAAAAATTAGCCTGGCATGGTGATGGGCACCTGTGATCCCAGCTACTCAGGAGGCTAGGGAGGAGAATCGCTTGAACCAGGGAGGCAGAGGTTGCAGTGAGCTGAGATCGCACCACTGCACTCCAGCTTGGGTGGTGCAGCAAGAGTCCATCTCAAATAATAATGATAAAAACAAATTTCTGTTCTGATGACCAAAGCTGTGCTGTGATGCCCTGGCAACACATTTCCTTTATCTTTACCTACCTTCCCATCTCAGTGACCTTGCGGCCATCCTCCCAGCTGTCTGGGACTGCCAGGCGTATCTCAGAATTTCCTCTTTTAATTCCTGTGAATTTCATTTCTAAGCACTTCAAATATCATCCCCGTCCTCTCGATTCTTCATGATTGCACCTTTCATCTGGACCGAGTCTCCAGGAGACGGGATGCTGTCTTTCCTGTCTGTTCTCTCGTGCCCCATCCCTGGCAGACATCAACAATCAATTGGGAAACTCCACCTCTCGAACCCTTCCCAGTTGGGTCCTCAGGGCTGCCCCCTGGCAGACATCAACACTCAACCAGGAAACTCCACCTCTTGAACCCTTCCCAGCTCGGTCCTCAGGGCTGCCTTGTTCATCTGCCAAGGAGCTGCACCGTCACCTCCCACCTCTGCAACAGCAGCACCTTCACCGACCTGCTCTTATCCATCTTGTCACCATCGTCCACCTTCCTCCTGCCTCTCTGTGGCCACCTGAGCCCAGGCAATGCTTCCGTATCTTCTGGAGTTGGATATACGCATGGCACAGCAATTCTACGTACAGACATGCACCCTGAGTAGTTTCCTGTGATTGTGGTAAGATGCTGTTTATCAAAACAAAACGGAAGCCTGGAAGTAGACGAAACCTCCCTCGACTGCAAGCAGGTCTTCTGTGTCATTACAGGGTCACACCTGTGCAAGGTGATGTCACACAGCTGCGGATGTGGGTGAGGCAGGCTGACACGGACGCCCCTTGCAGGTAAGACCCTCCATGCAGGTGTTTTCTTTCCATTTTGTTCATTTCTGCCTTTTTAGGGGCTGAAAGGGTTGTGTGGCTCATGGTAGGAGCTGGCATCTGTTAGCTTTAGCTGCAGAGCAAGCCACACGGACAGGCAGTTGTTTAAAGCAATGACTTCATGTAGGTCAGGATGGTGTAGGCTGATGATGTGGGCAGGCGAGGCCCTTTCCGGGTGTCCACGTGTCCTGCGTGCCACATGGGACACGTGCTCACCATAACCTCCTCCCCCAGGACAGCGGTCCCAGCAGGGATGCAGCACCAGCGGCCCCTGTCTAGGGTCATTGCACAAAACAGGGCTGGCGTTTTCTCAGACTATCAGAATGAGCCACTTTTGAATATCAGTTAGTGAATTTCTTTCTTTCTTTGTCTTTTTTTTTTTGAGATGGAGTCTGGCTCTGTCACCCAAGCTGGAGTGCAATGACACAATCTCAACTCACTGCAACTTCCGTCTCCCGGGTTCAAGTGATTCTCCTTCCTCAGCCTCCCAAGTAGCTGGGACTACAGGCACATTCCACCTTGCCCAGCTTATTTTTTTTTTGTATGTTTAATAGAGACAGGGTTTCATCATGTTGGCCAGGCTGGTCTCAAACTTCTGACCTCAAATGATCCGCCTACCTCGGCCTCCCAAAATGTTGGGATTACAGGCGTGAACCACCGCACCTGGCCAATTATGCATTTTTAATAAAATTAAAAAACATGTAAGAAGACCGATAATTAAAGAAAGTACTCACTTAGACGACAAAGGTGTCCTAGGTGCCACGCCCACCGGGTACAGCTCCAGGTGTCTTGGGAACAAGGCAATGGGTCTGGGAGGAAAGGGAGGTTTTATTTCTTGTCGTGCAGGTCACTCGGTGACAAATAGAATGCAAAATGTCAAATACAATCGCAAAATTAATCTGCTCGGTTTAGACCCAGGACAAAAAAATCACAATGTGTAATAGTCAGAATCACCTAGTTTATAGGGCTTTCCTGAGACCAGACACTAATCCAAAAAAGGCTGGAATTACTTAGAGGTATTGTTTCACTTTCTTCCAGTCCGGCTGGAAATCTCCTGTTGATGATAAATAACTGAATATAATTTCTGTTGTAACATCTCGTTTCCCAAACAGAAGCAGGATGCACTCCCTCAATCCATGTCTTGCAGCTCCTGCTGCCCAGTGGAGGAAAAAAACATCCCACACAGACAGCTCTGCTTGGATTTCAGCGCCCTCACTCCTTCCTCCAGGTCTGCAGAGGCCTGTTACCCGTTCAGTGCAGCAGGCGCAGTCCCTCCTCCCACTTCCATTCCAGCAAAACATGCACACAGGCTGAAACATCCTACACCCCAGAGTCAAAGTTCTCAATAACATTTTCCAAAGGACTGAGTGCTTTTTTATGAATGCATGGAGAAAATATGGTGTGGGTTTAATATTGTATTATGAGCCTCTGACGAAGGATTTTAAAAATATGCTTTGTGCATGAATATATAAAATGGGCATATGTTGCAGTAAAGTTTCACTGTTGTACATAAAGCATATTATAATAAAAGTTGTAAAGTTAGCCCTTAGTGGAGAATCGAAGAAAGAAAAAAATGCGATGCTTCCAGCCAGTGGGGATGGAGTCTCCCAACACATTCTTTGTTTGGCCATGGAAGCCGCTTACTCTTGCTGGAATGTCTCTGTCCAGCCAAGGCTGGCTGGGGAGTAATTGTGGGGCAGTTACATGATGAAAAAAAGGGTCAGAGACGGGTGCCCCCCTGGGCAGCCCAAGCCCCAGCCAACAGCAGATGCAAATTTGCCTCAGAAATACACATGGATCAAAATCTTAACACTGCACTTTGCGATGCTCTTGGAATGTCCCCAAAGAAAAAATTGAGGGATTTGAAAGCATGAACATGGATGGCTTTTCTCTCAGGCAGATTAGCTTGAAAATTACTGTTGGGGTTATTTGCATTGCACTTAACACGGACTACTGTGTGTTGAGTATTTAATTCTCAGGACAGGCCAGGAGTTCCTTAAAGGCAGAGATTCCTCATGGGCATTGCCCCACCACCCTCTGGACCACACACACTCACACACCAGCTCGTCTTATGCCCAGAGCAGTAAGCATTAGCCAGTGATTAGTTAAATGCATTACTGAATTGATGTCTTTTAAAAAAAAAAAAAAAAAAGAAACACTCAATGAACTAAATATAGGCATACCTTAGAGATATTGCAGGTTTGGTTCTAGAGATATTATAGATTTATTAAGCTAATATTGCCATAAAGCAAGTCACAAGAACTTTTTGGTTTCACAGCACGGATAAAAGTTATGTCTGCACTACCCTGCAGTCTATTAATTGTGCAATAACATTATGTTAAAACATAATGTAAATATCTTAACTGAAAATACTTTGTTGCTAAAATATGCTAATGATCATTTGAGCCTTTGGTGCTTCATCATCTTCTTGCTGGTGGAGGGTCTTACCTTGATGCTGGTGGCTGCTGACTGATCAGGGTGGTGGTTGCTAAAGTTGGGGTGGCTGTGGCAGTTTCTTTTCTTTCTTTCTTCTTTCTCTTTCTTTCTTTCTTTCTTTCTTTCTTTCTTTTTCTTTCTTTCTTTCTTTCTTTCTTTCTTTCTTTCTTCTTTCTTCTCTATCTCCCTCCCTCTCTCTCTCTTTCTTTCTTTCTTTCTTTCTTTTTCTTTCTTTCTTCTATCTCCCTCCCTCTCTCTCTCTTTCTTTCCTCTTTCTTTCTTTCTTTCTTTCCTCTTTTTTTTTTCTGAGATGAAGGTTTGGTCTTGTTGTCCAGGCTGGAGTGCAATGGTGCGATCTCGGCTCATTGCAACCTTGCAACCTCGGCCTCCCAGGTTCAAGTGATTCTCCCGCCTCAGCCTCTTGAGTAGCTGGGATTACAGGTGCATGCCAGCACACCCAGCTAATTTTTGTATTTTTAGTAGAGACGGGGTTTCATCGTATTGGTCCGGCTGGTCTCGAACTCCTGACCTCAGGTGATCCGCCTGCCTCAGATGCCCAAAGTGCTGGGATTACAGGCATGAGCCACTGCACCTGGCCAGTAGTTTCTTAAAATAAGACAACAATGAAGTTTGCTGCATTGATGGATTCTTCCTTTCATAAAAGAGTTCTCTTTGGTGGGCAATGCTGTTTGATAGCATTTTACCCGCAGTGGAACTTCTTTCAAAACTGAAGTCAGTCCTGTCAATTTCTGCAGCTACGTTGTCAGCTGGGTTTGTGAAATACTCTAAATCCTTTGTTGTCACTTCAACAATCTTTACATCGTCTTCACCAGGAGTGGATTCTACCTCAAGAGACCACTTTCTCTGCTCATCCATAAGAAGCAACTTCTCATTCATTCAAGGTTTATCCTGAGACTGCAGCAGTTCAGTCCCTCTTCAGGCTCCACTTCCAGTTCTAGTTCTCTTGCTGTTTCCACCACGTCTTCAGTGACGTCCTCCACGGAAATCTTGAACCCCTTAAAGTTATCCCTGAGGATTGGAATCAACTTCTTCCAAACTAATGTTCATGTTGATATTTTGACTTCTGTTCATGAATCACAAATGTTCTTAATGCATCTAGAATGGTGAACCCTATGCAGAAGGATTTCAATGGACTTTGCCCAGATACATCAGAGGAATCACTGTCTATGGCATCTATAACTTTACAACATGTATTTCTTAAATAATAGGACTTGAGAGTCAAAATTACTCCTTCATCTATGTGCTGCAGAATGGATGTTGTGTCAACAGGCATGAAAACATTCATCTCCTTGTGCATCTCCATCAGACCTCCTGGGTGGCCAGGTGCATTGTCCATGAGCAGTGTAGTTTTTTGTTTTGGGATGTTTTCTTTGAGACAGAGTCTCAGTCTGCTGCCCAGGCTGGAGTGCAGTGGTGCAATCTCAGCTCACTGCAACCTCCACCTCCTGGGTTCAAGTGATTCTCCTGCCTCATCTTCCTGAGTAGCTGGGACTACAGATGCGTGCCAGGCTGGTCTCAAGCTCCTGACCTCAGGTGATCCACTTGCCTCGGCCTCCCAAAGTGTTGAGATTACAGGCTTGAGCCACCGTGCCCAGCTTGAGCAGTACAGTTTTAAAGGAATCTTTTTCTGAGCAGTAGGTCTCAACTGTGGGTTTAAAATATTCCATAAATCATGCTGCAAACAGACATGCTGCCATTCTGGCTTTGTTCTTCCATCCATAGAGCACAGGAAGAGCAGCTACTGCATAATTCTTAGGACCTAGGATTTTCAGAATGGTAGGCGAATATCGGCTTCACCTTAAAATCACCAGCTGCGTTAGCCCCTAACAAGAGAGTCAGCCTGTCCTTCGAAGCTTTGAAGCGAGGCATGACTTTTTCTCTCTTGCTGTGAAAGTCCCAGGTGGCCTCTTCTTCCAGTAGGAGGCTGTTTCATCTGCAGTAAAAATCTGTTGTTCAGTGGAGTCACCTTCGTCAAGGATCTTGGCTGGATCTTCTGGGGAACTTGCTGCAGCTTCTCCATCAGCACCTGCTGCTTCACCTTGCACTTATGCTCTGGACATGGGTTCTTTCCTTAAACCTCACAAACAAACCTCTGGTCGCTTCCAACTTTTCTTCGACAGTTTTCTCACTCTCTCAGCCTTCATGGAATTGAAGAGAACCGGAGTCGTGCTCTGGATTAGGCTTTGGTGTCAGCGAAGGTTGTGGTTGATTTGATCTCTCCAGACCGCTCAAACAATAACGCTGTTTTGCCTTCTTATCATTCGTGAGTTCAGGGAGGCGTATTTCAAGAAGTTTCCCTTCACATTCACAACGTGGATAACTGTTTGGCATAAGAGTTTTTGGTCTATCCTGGCTTTCAACGTTCCTTCCTCACTCAGCTTATCATTTCTAGCTTTTGATTTAAAGTGAGAGACGTGCGACTCTTCCTTTCACTTGAGCACTTAGAGGCTGTTGTGGGGTTACTCATGGGCCTCATATCAATACTGCTGCGTCTCAGGGAAGAGAAGAGGACAGGGAGAGAGATGTGGGAACGGCTGGTCTGTGGAGCCATCAAAACACACACATTTATCAATTAAGTTCACCGTCTTATGTGGTCATGGTACATGGTGTCCCAAAACAGTTACAATAATAACATCCAAGATCACTGATCACCATAAAAAATGTAATAGTAAGACCAGGTGTGGTGGTTCATGCCTGTAATCCCAGCACTTTGGGAGGCTAAGACAGGTGGATCACTTGAGACCAAGAGCTTGAGACCAACCCAGGCAATAGAGATCTCATTTCTACAAATTTTTAAAAAAATTAACTGGGTGTGATGGTGGCCCCTGTAATCTTAGCTCCTTGGGAGGCTGAGGTGGGAGGATTGCTTGGGTCCGGGAGACTGAGGCTGCAGCGAGTGTGACTGCACCCACTACACTCCAGCCTGAGGAATAGAGTGAGACCTTGTCATTTGAAATACTGTGAGAATCACCAGAATGGGATAGAGATGCAAAGTGAGTATGTGCTGGTGGAAAACTGGCACCAATAGGCTTGCTCGACACAGGGTTCCCACCAACCTTCAATTTGTCAAATAGGCAACATCTGCAAAGCACAGTAGAGTGGAGCTCAGTAGAACATGGCACGGCTCAGGGGCCCTGGGTGTGCTCTGCCATGCTCAGGCTGGGCAGCCAGGGGAGGACTCTGTGTGATGGGCATTGGCACTGGGAGACATGCGGAGGAGACAGGACATGACCTCACCCTGGCAGGAAGGTTGGACAAGGCACAGGCAGACCTCCCAGTGAAGATAACAGACAGAAGCCAGGAGGAAGAACCAGTCAGGATTGGGAAGAGCCGTTGAATAAGTTACACACCAAGAAGATAAGAACAGGACTCTATCTTAATGCTAGAAGAAGAATATAAAGAAGAGGGAGGAGGAAGAGAAGAAGAAGAAAAAGAAGGAGGCCGGGATTACATGCCTGTAATCCCAGCACTTTAGGAGGCTGAGGTGGGCAGACCACCTGAGGTCAAGAGTTTGAGACCAGCCCTGCCAATATGACAAAACCCCATCTCTACTAGAAATACAAAAATTAGCTGGGCATGGTGGTGGGCACCTGTAATCCCAGCTACTTGGGAGGCTGAGGCAGGAGAATCACTTGAACCCAGGAGGCTGAGATTGCAGTGAGCTGAGATTGTGCCACTGCACTCCAGCCTGGGCAACAGAGTGAGACGCAGTCAAAAAAAAAAAAAAAAAGAAGAAGAAGAAGAAGAAGGAGAAGAAAAGGAAGGAGAAAAAGTAGTTCTGATAAGCCATGGAGAGCCGCTAAAGGTGTCTGGAGAGGGAGTTCTGCTTTCATAAAAAATGGAGTAAAAGAGCCCAGATATACTCTCCACAGGAAACAACCCCAAATGGGTAAAATATATAAAACCCAACCCTTCAGGGGCAAACTATATGAAACGATGTGTTCTTCTGACACTGTTTTTAAGATAACAAAAGACAGTGATTCCTGAGCAGGGAAAGCAGGGGCGGTGAACCCAGGGACTGTCCTGATTATTACCTAGAGGCAGTCCCCCGACAGGGCCAGTGGACATGCGGAGTGGAGGAGACATTACTGAGTTTAGGGAGATCAAAGCAGACAGCGCTCAAAGCATGGGGTGCGATGGAGGGGAGCCCTTCCGAGAGAAAGAACGACCCGGGTCTGCAGAGAGTCTCCCTCAAATATTCCCGAGTATTGATCAGCACAGGCATGTGAGGAAAGTGCCTGAGGCCAGGAAGAAAACTGCTGGGCAGGACACGTCTGTGCTCACACCGAGCTATGAATGATGCCTGCTCCCCACAGACAGACCAACCAACCAACAAAACTAGGGTTTGTGGGCATCCAGCAGGGTGCACAGAAGGGCCCGCCCCTGTCGTGGAAATAGACTGAGCATTGCTTTGGTTCTGCTGAACAAATCCTAAAAGCAAGCTCCAAGAAGATGAACCTGTTTTTGTGTAACTTAACTACATCTCAAAACAAAGCTCAAATATATATATATACATATACACACATACACACACACAGAGTCTCACTCTGTTGTCCAGGCTGGAGTGCAAAGGCACAATCTTGGCTCACTGCAACCTCCACCCCCTGGGTTCAAGTGATTCTCATTCCTCAGCCTCCTGAGTAGCTGGACAGGTGCCCACCACCACACCTGGCTAATTTTTTTTTTTTGTATTTTTAGTATAGATGGGGTTTGGCTGTGGTGGCCACACTGGTCTTGAATTCCTGACCCCAGGTGATCCATCCACCTCAGCCTCCCAAAGTTCTGGGATTACAGGCGTGAGACACTGTGCTCGGCCCAAAGCTCAATATGTTTAGGAGCACGAAAATATCCATCACCCAACAAGGTACAATTTACAATATCTGGCATCCAGTAAAAAATTACCAGGCATGCAGGAAAACAGGATCCATAACGAGGAGAAAAATCAATCAACTGAAATTTTCCTGAAAAGGCACAACTTTGGATTCTTAGTAAAGGATATTAAAAGGCCATTTTGTAATGAGAAAAGGGTTATTGCATCCAGAGGACATAACACTTTTAAACATTTATGCACGTAACAACAGAACTGAGCTTCAAAATTCATGAAGCAAAGACTGATAGAACCGCCGGGAGGAACAGAAAAATCTGCAGTTGTAATTAGAGATTTAAATATACTTGTTTCAATAATGTATAGAAAAAGTCGACAGAAAATCAGTAAAGATACAGAAAATTTAAGCAACACTATCAACCAACTTGACCTAATGGGCATTTATGGAATGTTCCACCAAATAATAGCAGAATACACATTACTTTTAAGTCCACATGGAATATTAACCAAGGAAGAGCATATTGTGGGTTATAAAACAAGTCTCAATAAGTTTAAAAGGATTTCAAGTCTTATAAAGTATGTGTTCTTACCACAATGGAGTTAAATTAGAAATTAATAACAGAATGATCTTTAGACAATCTCCCAACATTTGGAAACTAAATAACATTTCTAAATGATCCATGGATCAAAGAATAAATCAAAAGATATTTTAAGAAGTATTTTGGACTGAATATGAAATACAAAAAAAAGAAATGAACTGAAATACAAACATTAAAATATATCATCATGTATGAGATGTTATCAAAAGGGTAATTAGGGGAGAATTTATGTCTCTAAAGGCCAATATTAGAAAAAAAATCTCAAATCAATGATCGTCATTTCCACCTTCCAAAATTAGAAAAAGTAAACAGAGGGAAAAAAACAATAAAGATCAGAGTGAAAATCACTGAAATAGATTAAAACAGAAAAACAGTTGAGAAAATAACTGAAACAAAAAGTTCAGGCCGGGCGCGGTGGCTCATGCCTGTAATCCCAGCACTTTGGGAGGCCGAGGCGGGCGGATCACGAGGTCAGGAGATCGAGACCATCCTGGCTAACACGGTGAAACCCCGTCTCTACTAAAAATACAAAAAATTAGCCGGGCGTGGTGGCGGGCGCCTGTAGTCCCAGCTATGCCGGAGGCTGAGGCAGGAGAATGGCGTGAACCCGGGAGGTGGAGCTTGCAGTGAGCTGAGATTGCGCCACTGCACTCCAGACTGGGCGACAGAGCGAGACTCGTCTCAAAAAAAAAAAAAAAAAAGTTCATTCTTTGTGAAGGCAAATGCAATTGATAAGCCTCTAGCCACACAGCTCAGGAAAAAAGGAGAAAAGATATAAATTACTGCTATGAGAGTTGGAAGAGGAATCACTGCAGGTGCTCCAGATATGAAAGGGATAATCATGGACAACTTTATGGCAATAAATTCAACAACTCAGAGGAAACTGAAAAATTCTTCACAAACACAACATAACAAAACTCACTCGAGAAGACATAGGTAATATGAATATCCCTATAGCTAGTAAAGAAATTTCAGATAAGGAAAAAAAACAAAAACAAAAAACCAAACTTTAAACTTTCCTACAAAGAAAATCCAAGGCCCGAATGGCTTTGCTGGTGAATTCTCCAATCCTTCCAAACATTTAAGAAAGAAGTAAGGCCGGGTGCGGTGGCTCACGCCTGTAATCCCAGCACTTTGAGAGGCCAAGGC